>NC_056570.1:20118959-20123887 GCF_013358625.1 Macadamia integrifolia
AAAAAAAAGAAGAAAGAAAAGATATTGAGTGAGCGAGAGAGAAAATACATATGCATATATGTTTCATGTCAATCAGGTTAGTAGAAAATAAGAATAGGGAATAAGCAACAAGATGAGGTTACGCGACATATTTTATAAAAAGAGCGTCCCAATGCATGGGGAGCCCGCTATGGCAGGGTCTGGGAAGCAAATATATGCAGCCCTTAACATACCCCTTGCTTCTTTGTTTTTGCTAGAAAATCATATATATTAAATATTAAAAAAAGAAAAGAAAAATGAAAGAATGTACAAAAAAAAACTGAAAGGAGCCCAGAAAGCCCCAAATAGCCGAACAAGGGGATTGAGAATGAGCCTCCTACTCCACTTTCGGTATTGCCATCAGTAGAAGAGGGAGACTAAAACACAACCCCCACACAATAAAAAAAATTAAAAACATCCCATTAAGCCATCCTAAATCTAGGACGGCCCGAAGCATCCATATCTAGATCTATCTTGACCAAAGCTGGCCAAGTAGTCACTGGGCTGAAGTTTCAAATCTAGTTGCAGTCTTTAAGAGAAAATCAACGATTGAATTCACCACTCGAAAACAATGACTGATTTTCCAGTCGACATGGTCTAGAAACCTCATATATGCAGCCACCTTTGACGAACAATCCAAGGGACCTTTTTATTCTGAAACAGAGTGACCACAGCGACCGAATCACACTCAATCCATAACCTTTGGACGCCCAACTTTTCTGCATGTTCAATCCCAGATATAACAGCTAAGAACTCCGCCTCAAAATTGGTATGAATACCAAGAAAATCCCTGAAGTTTGCCATAACCTCCCCCTTCTCATTTCAGAACACACCACCAGCTCCAGAGATGCCTGGACTGCCAAGAGGACAACCATCTGTGTTTAACTTCCACCATCCTCTTGGGGGACGACACCAAAATATTTCAAATAAGATTCTCTGCCTACTTGAATCCCTGTGAAATCCAGCCTTCTAATACACATCAGATCCGAAAGAGAGATAAACGCCCCAGTGTGAACCCATGACTGACAGCCAATTTCACTTCTGATCCTGGCAAAACATCGCTCCACAGGCTGAGAATCACCTTCATATCTTCTAGCATTCCTTTCAAGCCAAATGCTATAAGGAATCAACACAAAGCCTTTTTTCCATAGACTTTGACACGAGACCTTTTTACCCCTTGCTTTTGAAGAGAGACTGTTTCCAAACTTCGAACTTGTAAACAACATATTGCAATAACTAAGACTTCCCCACTATGCAACACAAGTTCCAAAATCCAACATGCAAAAGGTGTTATGGGAATTTAACCACATAGATTACCAAGTCAAGAAAGAAAAACTTGAAAACTAGTAGAAAACACATAGAAATGGTTATTGGAATAAAGTAGTCAATTTTATTGAAAGAAGTGTCTAAAATGGTTCTATCTTACAAGCTTATGTAGGAGATTTCAACCCTACTAATAATGACATAAAAAATGGATAATAATATACAAACAATAAAAGAAACAAACAACAGCAAATTCCTAGTAGGTGGTGAAGCTATGGTGTGCTAAGCCCACGCTCACCAGGAGGTCTCGAGTTCGAGTAGGTACCTCGAACTGCTAGGTACCTATCAAAAAAAAAAAAAAAAATCTTATTGGTAAATATGTAGGTTAAAAATTATATATAACTTGTAAATCTACTAAGAGATTCATAGAATGAAACTGAGGGTTTAATAAACATACCAGCCTCTCCCTTATTTCGATGTCTACAGGTTTTCCATCCTAGGCTCTAACTGACGGGGAGGCTCTTCAACTAGATTCTCCTTATGCTAACCAAAATAATAATAATAATAATAATAATAATAATAATAATAATAATAATAATAATAATAATAATAATAATAATAATAATAATAATAATGATAATAATAATAATAATAATAATAATAATAATAATAATAATTATTATTATTATTATTATTATTATTATTATTATTATTATTATTATATTAGAAGTTGGGTATTTGAGTGGTTGCAAAATACATAAACAATATTTATATAAAAGATGATATGTTGTGTGGTGCATATGCAAATTGGGCCTATTTCTTAGTACTACATACACATACTAAGATTAAGCCGAAGTGAAAAATTAAAACATGTGCAAGTCTCAATTCATTGAAATTCATGGGGGTGGGGGGTATTCTCCAAATTCATATTGAATATGCATGTCACTTTGAGTTTTTATTCACTTTGGGTTTACTAACCTTTTCCTTGTAACTACATCAATGGTAAATTTATTATGGCATGGGTTGTAAGGAAGTACATGCCCTTTTTCACATACTAGTTTCTCTTCACCAAAAGGGGGAGAATTTTGAAACAGTATATGTTTAAAATATTTTTGATTATTCTAACTTGTGTTTAATTTTGAAAAAAAAAAAAAAAACACTAAATAGAGTTGCCTTATCTAATTTTTTTAAGCCAAATTGTTTGAGGAACTTGTATCCACATTGTATGCAAGAATTATATCTTTCCATTAGGAAGTTGTGTTTTTTTCACTAAGAAATTATATGCATTAAAAATGGAATGAAAGAAAAAAAATAGAATACAAACACTGATGCAAAGAAAAACCACAGCTACAGAGAAAGAGACTCCTAGACAAACTTCCCACTTCGGCATTGCCATCAGCAGGATAGACTATTCAAGAGAAACTTTCCAGAAAGATAAAAAAATCAACAGGACTACCAAAGATGAAATCTTGCACAATTAGGAAGTTGTGTTGTCAAGCTTCACACTGGGAAGATCATCAAGCTTGGTCAACACCATCAATGGCTTGAATTAGTGTAATTATTGTAAAATTATGAGTCTCTTCAGTTAGCTCATCTATGGCATGACATAGCAATAATATTGGAGGATTAAGGCCACATCAGTAAGTCAACTAAAGCATGAAGATGAGAATTTGAAAGCGAGAGTCAAGATTCCTTTGTAAGACATTCAAGGGAATACGTCAGAGCTCAACACCATCTTCATATGTTGATGTAGACCTTTGCTGTTGTTTCCAATATTACCATTGTTCGAAGCCTACTAATGGTTGTTGTTAGCAATTGGCCATTATTTCAAATCGATGTTACTAAATCCCTTCCTTAATAGAGTTTGTGAAGAGGAAGTATACATGTAATTAACCACTGCTAGGCTAGCTATGGTCATCCTCCACACTATATATGTTGCCTATGTTGAGCATTGTATGGTCTTAAACAGACTTCTTGTGCTTAGTTTGCAAAGTTCAATAGCATTATTCCTTTTTTTTTTTATAGAAACAGTATTACTATTCATCAGTTCTCCTCTACATCAAGTGCATATGACACTTGTAAATCTACAAAAGACACCATTCTTCTTTCGCTCTATGTGGATGATATGATTATTACCGGTGATGATTTTGCTATCATCTTTGAAATAAAATGGTTCCTCAACTGGCAATTTGAAACGAAGGATCTTGGATCTCTTAGCTATTTCTTGGGTCTTGAGGTCTCAATTAATTTGATAAATAATATCTTTCCTAGGCCAAGTACACCTATGATCTTCTATCTCATGTCGGGTTGACTTGAAACAAGACTCACACTACTACAACAACAACAACAATCAAAACCTTATTTCAAGTCAGCTACATGGATCCGAGATAGGAATAGGATTATGAAGAGACAACATAAGTAAGGTGAGGTGAGGTACAAAATATATAAACATAGAAGTCAAAGCATCACAGGAACATTCCATATAAGGGGTCAGCAACTCGGGTCCTTGTCCTCCACAAAACTTTATCTGTGGTCATACTACAATCTAACCCTACCATATGCATATCCCTTCTTACCATTTCATCTATAGTCATTTTGGGTCTACCCCTACCTCTTTTGGCTCTATCCAATTGAATCTGATTGTTTTTCCTCACAGAAGCATCCATAGGTCTCCGTTGGACATGACCATACCACCTCAACCGGTTCTCACAGAGCTTGTCTTGGATAGGGGCGACTCCCACATCGCTTCTAATGCGATCATTCCTTACTCTATCTCTTTTGGTCTTATCGCACAACATCCTCAGCATTCTCATCTCCGTTACACTCAGTTTATTCAAATTACGCTTCTTGACTGTCCAACACTCTGCTTCATAGGTCATAGCTGGTTGTATAACTGTCCGATAAATTTTTCCTTTGAATTTGATAGGCACGCGTTTGTCACATAAAACTCCCAACACACCTCTTCATCTCATCCATCCCACTTTAATTCTGTGGGCAACATCATCCTCTATATCACCCTCTTTGCTAATGATGGATCCTAGGTATTTAAAATAGTCACTTTGAGGTAGTTCTCGATCTCTAAGTTTCACCACTCCATCTTCTCCGCTAGTTTGGCTAAAGGGGCACGTCATATATTCTGTCTTCATTCTACTTACTTGTTTGAGATTTAAAATGTAACCGCAAGCGTACGGATCAGTGTAGCTACGGGTCGAACACAGGGAGAGCAACCACTTTATTTTTTTATTTCTTTTAATAATGCGAAAGTGAACTGATTAATGGTTGTGATCTAATTCTAATTACCGTCCTAAACATATGTATCTAAAATAACGTCTTAACCATTCGTCATCTAAGAATTTAAAGACGCAAGCCACGTAATTAAAATTAAATAAATAAATAAGTGAAAATAAACAAACCACGCAATTAAAAAAAAATAAAGAAAAAAAATGCTGAAATAAAAATAAAGTAAAAGAAATGGGAGAAAGCAAGAGAGAGACTCACAAGTAGTTTTCTCTACTTAGCCCGAGGGATGCATCATAATATGAGCTTCTCTACTTGACCAGAGAGTCACTCTTACAAGGGTTACTCTACTTGGCTTTAGGGAAAGGGAGACAATTAAAATAAAAGTAATAAATTGATGGTTTTATGGC
>NC_056570.1:20123987-20130662 GCF_013358625.1 Macadamia integrifolia
ATATATATATATATATATATTAAATAGAAGAGATTTGTTACTTAATAAGAAAAAAAAGATAAGATAAAGATGGAAGGGGAGGACGTGAGATAGAGATACCGAGACGGGATTGGATTTTCAATAAGATAAAAAAAAAAAAACAATTGAATTGAATATCTTGAGAAGGGGTACCATAAATTTGGAAAAAAAAAAGTAAAGAGGGAAAGGATATAAAGGATATATTGTATTTAAACAAAAAAAAGAGGGTATAATAGTCTAAAAAAAGATTAGCCATGAAGCATGAGTACATGCTTTTATATAATAGTATATGATATATATATATAATATATAATAGTATAATAGTATGATATACTTTTTCTTTAGGTAAAATATTGGTATATATTGATGTTTTTATCAATTATTGAATGTAATTAAGTGTAAATTCTTTTCTAAATTGTTGATGATTTAATAAACTATATTAAAGTTTCTTAAATCTAAGATGATCTCCGTTTGAGATCCGATTACAGCTCGATTAGCCCAATTAGGAGATGTCCAATTAAAGCCAGAAACCCGACTGAGCCCGAACAGGACCCTAGGCTAAGATTTCAACAAATAGACTGGGTTAGGGTTAAGAATTTCAAGCCCGAGGCCAAGTTGGACTAGGCCTGGGTTGAGAATTATAATTGGGTACTTATCGAAAAAGGTTTACAAAAATTATTTTGTTTTTCACAATCTACATATTTACAAAAACGTCTTCGACCTCTCCAATGCATCAAAATAAGTAACCAAGACAATAGTACTAGGTTAGGTTGGGTTGGACTAAGCTCAATCCAATCAAGATCCATCAGGGTTGAGTTGGGCTATGCTTGACAAGGTTGGGCCCAGGCTGAGATATCCCAGCCCGACTTAGGGTTTGCCTAGGTTTTTAACAGCCCTAAATTACATCACATATTTCTGGGTTTTCAACCCACTTAAGAGAACTTTACTAAAAAAAAAACATTCACTTAGTTAAAGAATGTTAGGGTAGGCATGTTTAAAAGCCGGTTTAGACTAAAATAAGTCCATCGCCTGGTTAAGGTCGTTTAATGTAGCCCGATAAAGCCTAACAACGACCAGTCCGATTATAAACAATACCATGCCCCCTAAAGTTAGATGTGTTTACTTAAACTAGCATTCACGGTGCAAGATTTACAAATGATCAAGCCTAGCTAAGCCCCATTAATTGACACCATTCCCGTCACACGATTGACACCAATATCTAATAAGATCATGAGGGCACCCCTTCCCCAGTGGATTGAGCTCCCAACCTTTGAGTTGTACAACGGCTCCACAAACCCTTGGGATCATTTAAACTACTTAAAATCTCCCATGCTGATCCTAGGGACCATAGGTGCCACAGATGCAATCATGTGCTGTGCGTTCCCCGCATCGTTGAAGCTGGGAGCCACAGTTAACTAGTTCTTCTACCTTCTGGTTCTTCTATCCACAACAACATGCCCAGAATTTTAATTTGATACAGTAGTGAAATCAGAGATGGCCAGCTTTCAGTTCCCATAGAAAAAAAAAAGCATATTATGAGAGAGCATAGTTAGTAAAATACACGTATAATACGCATCCGAACGTTTAATTCAAAAGTTCGTAATTTGGCGTATCAATCCAAAAAAACCATTTAATATGCGGATTTTAAAGATTATCGTATTATACACAAATAATACTCGTATAATACGTTATATACTCAATAAAACTTTTTGGTTAAAAAAAAAAAAAAAAAGATTAACCCAAACGGACCAACTGCTCCTGATTCCCGACCCTTGTCTTCTATCAGGAACCCTAATCGCTCGAAACTATAACCCTTCTTCTTCCCTCATCTAAGTAAACCAAAAGAAGGAGGAACTCTTGCCCCAGTGACCCCTTCTCCTCCATCTCCGTTCTTTGTGGCAAACGATCGAGGGTGATAGGTAAGACATCTATACCCCTTGCTCTCATTCTCTTCTCCTTGTCTCTTCCCATCGATTGTTGAAAACCCAATCAACCCTTTCTCCTCTCCGTTTCTCTTTCCATTGGTAGTTGAAAATCCAATCGAGGGCGATTGCATCTGCAAATAATTTTTAACGAGAAGCAAGAGAGATTCAAAAGAGATGACTCACATGGACAAAGATGGCCAAGGGCAGGAATCTCCAAAAGGGGTTGAAATGGAAACCTTTCTAGGAAATTTAGCATACAATTGCTATAAGAATTGCACCAACAATTACTTACAAACATAGTTGCAGTTGAACAATGTAAAGAATTAGAAAGAGGGAAATGACGTGGGTGTTCTCCTCCCTCTGTTCTTGCAATACTGCATTTGAGAAATGAAAGGAGTTGAAAGGAGGAGGTTCTTGAGCCTTAAAATTGATCCGTGACCGGTCTTAGATTCTACCTCCATGGAAATTTCAAGAAAATCTAAGCGCATCTCTGGGATGAACGATTGCAAACACTTATTCTCCATCTTCTTGAACCTTGTTTTCATACCAAGGAGAAGAAGAGAACATGTAAAAGTTATGAGACGAGATGAGGTTTGATTCTCTTCTTAATTCTTTCTACCATATCCTTTTTAGGGGTTAAATGTAATTAATATTAAATGTGAAAATTCAGAAGAATGAGAAATGATTTCAAATTGGAAAATCAGATTGGATTTTAGTGTCCATAAAATCATGGTAGATTAGAATTTAATTTCAAACAATTATTTTTAGTCCTAGATTTTTGCTCCCGGATTTTTACAGACCAACCGTATTAAACACGTATTAAACGCATACTGTATCATTGCCGTACAAGTTTTATTACACCGGATTTTTTGAAATGTATTATTACCGTATAGTCCATTTAATTGCCGTACGTAACCATTCCCATATTATTGCCGTCTCCGAACCTAGTAACTATGTGAGAGCGTAGGGGATCTAGCTCTTTCCTAGTGAGAGAGAGAGAGAGAGAGAGTAGTTATTCGTCTCTAATTATGGGTAATTAATTATATTTGGAAACAGATTTTATTTATTTATTTTTGGTAAGAAGAGAATTTTAATTTTGTCCATATATCTGCTTAATACATTCCAGCCCCTAGTGATCTGATGAAATGACAACAATAGTTAGCTTAATTGCTGCCAAATAAATATAGGAACTTATAGTGTTACCATTTCCAGACTATAGTCATATATCACAAGAGATATTGCTTCTCTCTGTTGTACAATATATATAAAGATCATAAGAGTTACAAAGTCCTAATAACTAATCTTCAATGGCTAACTCATGTAGCTTGATCAGCACTCATTCATGGCTAATCACTCTCCTGATTGTCGCCTTGGCCTCTCTCAATGGTGTTCTTGTCATTGCTGATAATGGGGGGTTGGGGTTGGGGGCTGAGAATGTAACCTTAAGTCATTTTATTTTAGATTTGGGAAAAAGAACTGTGTTGAGGAGCTCCTATGTGTTTATCTCTCTACTCTCTTTGTTGAAATATATCCCTACCACTTGTTTAGAGGAGGAGAGAGATAGACACAGGGAGTACTGGCATACGCCATTCTCTCTGTTCATTTGGTAGGAGAGATATTTGAGGAGATGGACAAGCTCTTTATGTTCCTACTAGCAGATCTGGTCTTCTATCAGTTTTGAGCTGCCGCAGCAAGCCCTTTCAATTTCTCTTCAATTCATGGCTTATTAGGCTGATGTAGTCCTTGCCCACCCCCCACCCCTTACCCCTTTTCCCCCTCCCCCTCCCCCCTCCTCTTGTATCTTCTTTGTTTTTGTTTGGGCTCTTTTCACAGCTTGGTGTTGTGTAATTCTTTTTCCTCCTTGGGTTTAATAAAATTTTATCTACCAAAAAAGAAAAGGAAAAAACTTTCCATTAAATGTTTGTTTTATCACTTTGGTAAATTTTGTTTTGTTTAGTTTTCATTTTTTGTACTTAGAATTTCTAGACTACTAATTTGAATCCTATATCCATATCACATTATTTTTTTTTTATTATTAATATTTTTATTTTTTAAATAATATTATGTTTTAAGATCTTGAATTAAGTGGGGGTGAGGAAGCATGTAACCACTAAAAGGGTTTGTGTATGTTACCATCTAAAATTTGTGGACAATTCCACACCATCATCTAACCATAAGTTCTAACAAGAAGAATGATATTAATATAGATGGTATAGTTCAGAATTTTACTTTGAATATTAAGCCAGTTACTAGCAAAAACAAAGTCAGGTAGTATTCACATCTGATTCTGAGTATCTCTTACTGATGATAATATACTGAGCATCTTTATACAACAAGTGCTAGAAAATTGTGGACATCATGTATATATCTTATGGTTGGCATAGGTTTATATTGTATATATGGGTGCACTATCAAAGATTGAGGATGGCTACTCCACAGAAACTGTCCATTTGAACATCTTAGAACAAGTCCTTGAGAGAAGGTATGTATAAATGTTTTCCGTCTTTCCATATTTGGTTCAACTCTACATAATTTGGATTTATCTTGATAGCAAATTTTCATGCTTAATTTTTCTGTTGCAGCTCAGCTAGAGAATCCTTAGTTTGCAGCTATAAAAGCAGTTTTAATGGATTTGCAGCTAAGCTCACAGAACAAGAGCAACTAAAGCTAAGAGGTACTAGTTGTTGAACGTTAACCTCTTTGTATCTCCCCTTCTGTTTATTTATTTGTAATAGACAAATTTTGAAAATTATAATCATTTTACCATACACAAAATTGCAGGCATGAAAGGTGTAGTCTCTGTATTTCCAAGTAGAACCCTAAAACTTCACACAACAAGATCATGGGATTTCTTGGGCTTCCCAACCACTGTAAAAAGAGTGCCTACCATTGAGAGTAATGTCATTATTGGCATGATTGACAGTGGAATCTGGCCTGAATCTGAGAGCTTCAACGATAACGGGATCGGTCCTCCTCCGAGCAAATGGAAGGGTATTTGCCAAAACATAACCTGTAATAAGTAAGACTTCTCTTCAAACAATTGTCACTTCTCTTACTACATAAGATCCTTTCAAGAAAGTGAAAAGAAGAAGATGATTGATTTCAACATTTCTTTGAATGTTGAATACAGTAAGATTATTGGGGCACGATTTTACAACGCCGAGAATAACTATAAAGAAGAAGAGAAGTCCCCTCGTGATATTGAAGGACATGGAACACACACTGCCTCTACAGTAGCAGGTGTTGAAGTTAAAAATACAAGCCTTTTTGGCATTGCTCAAGGGACAGTAAGAGGAGCTGTTCCCTTTGCAAGGATAGCTGTCTACAAAGTCTGCTGGAATGTTGGTTGCTCTGACCATGATATCCTGTCTGCATTTGATGATGCAACTAAAGATGGTGTTGATATCTTATCAGTTTCCGTGGGGGGTTCATCTGTTACAGTTTTCAATGAAGATCCTATTGCAATTGGAGCATTCCATGCAATGGAGAAAGGTATCCTTACATCTGTATCTGCTGGAAATGAAGGACCACAAATGGTTAGTATCAAAAATCTTGCCCCATGGATGCTAACTGTAGCAGCAAGCAACACAGATCGTCGGATCATAAGCAAAGTCAGAACAGGCAATCAGATTACCAAGGTGGTGATGGTTAGAGTGCTTCTTCATGTTACATTTTTTATATCTTTTCTTCATGTGGCTTTTTCTTCATTGTTATGACTCATAGGGTTCCTTATTATGATTTCATGTTAATTATCTGAACTATATATATATATATATATTTGGGTAATGAGTTAATTATTTAACTCAGTCCTATCTAACCACCTCCTATAATATGCTTATAATATCTCTTTATGGATAAATTTTTGAAGGATAAGCTATTAAATACTCTAGAATAATCATCTTTTTAGCTGCCAGGGAGTTTTCAGTAGTGAATTTTATTTATTTATTTTTATGGATAATAAGTTGTGTTTATTACTCACAATTTTCATTGTATATGTTGTCAGTATTAATGTCCTTTGATAATCAAGGACATGCTATCAACACTTTCCAAACTAAGAAAGAGGCATCTCAAATTATATATGGAGGTGATCATGCTGCACATAACTCTAGCAGTGTAGAAGCAAGGTAAAAGCCATATCATTGATGCCATTTTTTCACCTTTTCTCTCTCTAAGTTTGTAATGAATATGGTTTTCGTTCTTCATTCAGGGCATGTAATGCTGGTTCTTTGGACAAAAATTCAGTGAAAGGGAAAATTGTCTTCTGCGACATGGCCAATAGTGGTGTCGGGCCCTTCCTTGCTGATGCTCAAGGAATGGTGATGGTAGATGATGTTGGATCTGATGATACACCCTTCTCTTATCCTTTACCCGCAACGGCTATCAGCATTGCTGATGGCAAAAAATTAAAGCAATATTTGAATACTACTAGGTCACATGAGAGATATGCACTGTTAATTATATAATTCCAATTTTGTGCCTCGACATTTTAGCAGAAGTGAGTTTGTGTTAACGGGGTCAATATTTCGACTTTCTTGCAGAAACCCCAAGGCGAAGATCTACAAAAGTCAATCGATTCGTGATCCGAAAGCTCCGGTTGTGCTTTCATTCTCTTCCAGAGGACCGAACCCAATTTCACCAAATATCCTCAAGGTACTTCCAACTTTACATAATAAATTGTACTAAAAGTACTAAGATTCATCCAATGGGGGAGTGCAAACAGGTATCCAACAGC
>NC_056570.1:20432686-20514054 GCF_013358625.1 Macadamia integrifolia
AGGATCATAACCCTCCAATCAGTGGCTGTGATGGAGAGTCTTATGCTGACTAGGATTGTGAAAAATAAACTGTAAGCTGAAATAACCCAGGACCAGAAAGCTTGGAAAACTGAACCGATGGCTTCAGGAAAGGTCTTTCAGCTGCAGGTTCTTCTTCTTCCTGTAATACTTGAACCGGTACTAGGATTCTGCATCACCTTTATTCTAGAAACATAGGAAAAATGCAATTAAATGATTGAACTGTTTATCTGTTTCGGCAAAGATCTATGTGTGGGATACAACCTCTTTATCTCCTTTATTGTCATGAAGAAATTTTCCATGGGCATGGCAAAGGAACATGGCTACCTCTTTGACTTGATCCCTTTTTACCGTGAAAATGATTGCTAG
This sequence comes from Macadamia integrifolia, assembly GCF_013358625.1. Taxonomy (NCBI): domain Eukaryota; kingdom Viridiplantae; phylum Streptophyta; class Magnoliopsida; order Proteales; family Proteaceae; genus Macadamia; species Macadamia integrifolia. The sequence continues at coordinate 20,433,074 of NC_056570.1, forward strand.
GATTCCATTTGCAAGGATGGAGAATGTAGCTATGGACATAAATTGATATATCCAGAGTTCTTAGATCTTGGAGAGATCTTCATTTACTGTAGAACATCCATGATAATATATCCATTTCGTAGGCTGTGTGAGTCAACCTTAAGGAGATGATTATTTCTCTCAAACCCTCTCATTAATTAATGGAAAGATAAAGACTGTTAACAAAGATGTTTCTTGGCCTCATGAATTCTGGTTGTTTTAGTTGAACCTATTTGTTGATGACTAATTACAGCCTGGTGGCTATGACTTTTGGTATGAATTTGTATGGAAAAGTTATAGTGTTGTATGAAGCAATAGGCCTATTGCCTGAATTCAAACACCACTAAACATAGAAAATTTGTATTTGACTTTATGTAATATACAGCCTGGTAAGGAGAAGTTTTGAACTACATAAAAATATCTCTCCAAAATCTTGATAGTAGTTATTCCGATTAAAAAAATAAAATAAAAATAGAGGGGTTAAACTTACTCATCTGTTAATTATTTAATGAACTTTGTTGGTCTTGATTGCTATTAAACTTTAGTCAAACCAAGTAATGTTTTGATTAGTGTCAAATATGTTTAGTGGTGTTTGAACCCGCAACCTCCAAGTAACTTTTTTTTTGTATGAATAAATAAATTCATTACCAAGGGGAAGAATAAACAAGGGAGAAGTGGGAAGGGGGCCAAAAAGGTGCAAGCCCTCAAAAGGAGGGACAACCACAATGCAGAAAGCCCAACTAAAGAAGGGGAACTTCAAGGGGGAGGGGGGAGACAGTAGGGGGGAGGCCCCAGGAAATAACAATGATCATGTTCCTTGGGAAACACGAATCTGACGATGGTTAAGACATCGAAGTTTGGAGCTGATATCAAAGTAGATGGCATTCCAAATTTTATCAAAAGAACGAGAATTGGAATTCTATCTACGAAGATTACGCTCCGTCCAAATGTGGTTGATGGTGGCGCCAAGGGCAAGCTTCCTAACTATGTCAAATGGATCCACCAAATGTCATGTCAACCCAGATCCATTTTCAATACAGGGGGAGGATAGTCTTGTGAGATGGCCAGCAGGATCTAAGAACCCTCTTCTAGATAGAAGTAGAGAAGGGGCAAGTAAAAAAAACATGATCAACATCTTTGGTGCCGTTCCAACACAAACACTAGGAGGGGACATAAATGTGCCTTTAGATGAGGAAGGACTATGTAGGGAGGCATTTGGAAAGGGCATGCCAAGCAATGAAATTATGACGAGGGATATGGCCTTTAAACCAGCTGATGTTGTGCCAAGAAATGTGGGGGTCTTTTGAATGGATGAAATCCCAAGCAGAGGCAGAAGCGAATGAGCCCGTGGGGAGGGAAGCCTAAAATCCTTGTCCTGACTCCTCTCTTCCACGGTGACCTAGGGGGAGGGGGGAGGTAATGTAAGGGATATTGAGAGATCTATAACCCCCAATAATGTTCCCCAAGGCTCCAATAAAATAAAGAGCAAAGGGGAAGAAATCTAACTCCAATAAAATAAAGAGCAAAGGGGAAGAAATCTGAAAATTAGATTCAAATCGAAGTCTAAAACCAGGGCAGAATTAGGGTTCTTGCGGTTGGCTGTAGAGAGCTTTGATGGGGCTCAAAGTCAAGTCGAGTGTAGGGCTGATGGTGCTTAAGAAAAACTCCAAACAATGGCTTAAGCAAGATTCGATATCTCGTTTCGTTTCGGTTTTTCGGTGGGTTCAAAATCACTAACTTGGCGAGATCTCGCGAGTCGGTTTTTTTTTTTTTTTTTTGACTCAGTTGACTGTTTCGGTGGTTAAACGGCCATATGTTGATCTGAAACTTGGTGGGTAGCTTGTTTTAAGGTTAATAAACATGCTTAGAACATAAATTAGCAAAAATATTAGAATATGACATTGTTGTAGAGTTACACCATTGTTTGGCAGCAACTGTCGTTGAACTGTTCTGAAGATTTTACCTACTTCATTGTTAGAACAAGATATAATATGATACTAAAACAAATAAATAATGCATTTAAGCCATAATCAAAACATACAACAACATTAATTAACTAATATTTAGAGTACTAGAGTAATATACTATGCAACTAAAGTCATAAGTCCCAACTAAAGTTGTCCACTTAACATATTAGTTACAACAATACAACAGTATTCATAATGACTACGTAGTATCTACTGGAAAGAACTATGATGGCCTGGTTGGATTCCACACCTAGTATGATGGAGTTGACGTGCATTTTCTTATGACTGTGCCACAAATGCATGCCACGTCATAGTCTGAGAGAAGAATTGAATGTAATCCTCCACAATTGCCAAAAAGACTGAATCATCTACATACTGAAGGTAACCTATCCGAGGGTATGTATCACCACCATAGTATGAAGAAGAACCTACCATTGAGCTATTGTCAATTGATGGTTCCGGCAACATGTACGGGTTGGTTGGGTAAGAGAATAAACTGTCCACAAAGCCACCACCATGTGACTGGGTCTGGGAGCCATAGTCAGTACTAGGAATGGATGAACCATATGTATGCCCCATCCTAATGAATTGACTAGAAGGTCCATGATACTCCGACTATGTGCTCTCTGCAGTAAATGATGGGGCATGCCATTGACCACTCCCTCTACTCTCATTGTGAGGATTACTGTCCCCTCCACTCAAACTTATTCCGCCAATAGATGTAGATAAACTATCAACGTCCATACAATCTTGCTACCCACCTCCACTGAATCGACGATGAGACCCACTAGTGTAAACTGAACTCCTACCTCCAACTGATTGACGTGCACCGTGATCAGTATCTTGTGTGGCATACTTAAACTGACTCTCCCTAGTGAATCACATCGGCTCCGGCTGAGGCTCTGGCTCGACCTGTTCATACTGCTCTCGAACTCCTTCAAATCTATCACATCCCCCACCACCATCACCATCATCACCATCATCATCACCATCACCATCACTATCACCATCACCATCACCATCACCATCCTCATCACTATGTAGTGTACCATCATGTGTCTGTGTCTGTGTCTGAGTCTGGGTGTGGGTACAACCACCTGATGAAATGGACCAATCATCATCTTCATCATCTTCATCTGATTCATCCCTACCGGATGCAAGCTCGAATGGTCGGGGGGGGGCTATGAATGTATCCTTCCCTCTATAGCCATAAAATCATCGACGTTGAGCGCCATCTCTCGCACTACATAAGGGTCCGGCCTACCTCCCAGCTGATCCATCAACGGTTCGCCTCTATCCCTCACCCAGTCTACTAGAGGATCCTCTTCATCTGAGTCAATTTGGAAAACATCAGCTAGCTCGATCTGACCCATGTCATTCTCCATACCCTTGCGTATTACTGCATCCTCAGTCTCATATTATAGTGCACATACACCAAGTCAGAGATGTTGTGAACCCAATCTATTCTGCCTTTTCGAGTGGATGAGTGAAAATGTACTCCAATTTCTTTCACAACCAGATGCAGAACATATTTGGGACAGTACTTTGGTGGCAATCTTCCTCAATTCCGGTGTCGAAGCACCATACAACACCCACCATTTAGTTACATTACAAATCACAATGAATGTAAAAGATTATTTTCGTTTAAAAACACTTGACATACTAAAATTTGGATTTCTTACAAGCATCAGTACTCGTATGACTCGTGAATGCGGCGGGGGCCCCAAAGCTGCCTAATGCATCCTTGAATTCTTTTGTCTATAACAAATTTACAAATAGGACCCTAGTTAACAACCATTGTAATGATATTTAGATTCGTATAGTGCTACAAACTCACCTCAGTATTGGCTTTGGCCTGTAGATTGGGGTTTGATTGCAACTTGGCAACCACCTACTTCACTGCTTCCAGAAGATCCGGATCCAATGCAAGTCTATGGGTGTACTGATACTTGGGGTTTAAATAGTATGCTGAAATTTGACAAAACATATTATTGTCATTGTTAAGATTAATGCATTTTTATATCACATAAAATAATGTCTTCAGCTTTACTTACCAGCCTTATGCAATAGATGCTTGAGTTGGCGCTTCCAATGTTCTTCTATTATTTCCATAAATTTCTTACTTCCACGTTGGCAGCATAGGCATGTTCCTTCGTTATTGCAACAACAACATACAGGCTTGGGAAGGTGGGTTTGAAAGCAGAATCCGCCATCTTCAACATGCCAACAATTGGTGCCAAGATTTTCACCACTGTATCCAATTGTGTCCAAAACTCATCTGATGAAATGGTTGCCTGTGCCTCCCTACCAGCAGGTGATCCCGCTTCCCTCCAACCAAACCACTCCTCAGATGCGAACATGGATCAGAGACCAACTTTCTTGGATTCAAAACTTTGGATTGCAATGTAGTTGGTAACAAATCTTTTGCGACCGGGCCTGACCAAGTCACCCCCACACTTCTCCCTTAATAGGTTCAATGAAAACCCATGATTATAGACAAATTTGCTCACTTGCCTTGCTCTTTCAACCATAGTCTTCACAGTTTTCAGTTTCCCCTTGTCCTTCAACATTAGGTCAATGCAGTGTGCTGCACAAGGAGTCCAAAATAGTTGGAATCTGGGGTTGTTCATCATCTTTTGTTCGGCCTTCTTGTAGTTGCTTCCATTGTCAGTCACAATCTGAACAACATTCTGTATCCCAACTTCTTCCACAACCTCCTTCAAAAGCTTGTAAATATATTTTGCATCATTTCTTTCCTTGGATGCATCAACAGACTTCAAGGAAATGGTTCTACCATCACAATAAACCCTAAAATTGATGGACTTTCTCGTGGGCCCTGTCCAACCATCACACATTATGGTGACCCCATAGCTCTCCCACAAAACTTTTAACTCATCAATACATGCTTTCATTTCTCTCTTCTCCTGAGGAAAATATATATATTCATCACCACATGCAGTGGGCCCCCCTATCCTTGGACTGGCCTCAGCAACAACATCAAGCATCGGCTAATAACAGGGACTTGTAGTGGCGTTTGTCGTGATGCTATGAAATAACATCCACTTAGACATAGCCTCCCCAACATAAGCCTTCTTGTTAGTCCACATCCCCTTTATCTTACACTGTTTGCTACCCTTTTTCCTGTACGTACATGGATCCTGTTGTAGAATGGGGTTCGCACGAGGTGGTACCACTGGAGGTGGAGGTGGAGATGGGGCTGCCCTTGTACTTTTTGATCTCTTAAATGGAAGAGGAGGCTATGAAGATCCACTACCCCCTGCTCTAGATGGACTAGCTCCTCTACTTTGTCTACATCTTTCCTCCTCACGAAGATTTTATATGCCCAATGCTTGCCCCTGCCGCCAATTTCTAGCCTCTTGCTCAGTTTCTATGTCATTAGGCACATAAATAGGGTCATCACTGTTATCATCATTATCATCATTATAACGATGCATGGGAGCATGTCTTCAGCTATGGCCTTGGCAATATGATCAGGCACTTCCCTGCATTTAGCCACATCTGGGGAGTTTCCAACCAAATGTTGCTTAAGTCTTGTGGCCTCACCACCCATAAACTTCTTGTGACAGTAGTTACACGAAGTTTTCCTTTTATCTCCATCAATAGGCACTCCATGTTTCCATACAATCTCCCCACTATCACGACTACTATCTCGTCTCCCACCTCCTCTCCCTTTTCTCCCTCCTTCCTCGTTGCCTCCTCTAGTAGCCATTTTATTTCACCCCAGAGCTGATACATAGAAAAAAGAATATCATTATTAAGTAGTAAATATATGGTAGCTACTTATATTTTTTTCTTACATAAAATAATTTTTAATCAATTTAAAAAAATATTTTAATGGCATACAATAAAATCAAATATGGTATAGCATAATAAGCATCATGTATGCTTCAAAGCACTTTAATACTAATCTCCTATTATTCTTTTATTTTTAAAATCAAAACAGAATATTTTTCCCTATTTTTAAAATTATTTTTCAATAATTAATATATTTTTCTAATTTTTTGAAAATTAAAATAAATAATTATCGGATGGAAAAAAATTTCACTCCGATAGAGTCGTAGAATAGGCAATGGTGAGTAACATATATATATTTGACTTCCATCAAAGGTATATTTACCATAAAAAGTAACAATTTATGTTAATGGAAATGAATTTTTAAACCAGAAAAATAAAAAAAATATTTATGTACCAAGAAAAAGTTTCGACCCTGTGAGGTCATAGATCGGCCTTTAGTATCTAACATATAAAAAATCTAGAAGCATCCAACATGCATTTATATACTATTTGAAAAAAAATGCTTTGGGGAAAGAACTTTACCTTTACTGAGCTTGGAATGTGTAGATCTTGTTGGAGGAGAGATTTGGAAGTCAAAATGTATGATGATGTGGCTAATTAGAATCCAATAGGAGTGATTTGTTTAAAAAATTACAGCTAGAACCGAGATATAACCGAAATAGTCGAGACAGGTGAGACAGATGAGAGCATATATTTATATAAGGTGGTTTGTAGCATTTCGGTATCTCGCCGAGACGATACCGAAATCTCGGTCGAGAAACTGAAATATCGGCCGAAACATTGTACAACTAGTAATTCATATGGTGTTTCGTTTTGACAAAAAAAAAAAGCCCAAATTACCGAGATCTCCGCGAGATTTTGAACCATGGGCTCAAGTTCGCTCAAGTTCCCTTTAGATTGGGAAGATATGTGGCTGGAAAAAATTAGGGAAAACTAGGTCAAAATTGGGGATTTTGAATAGCTCACAGATTAACCCAAGGAACCAGCTCCAAACTTGGTTGAGTTCCTCCCTCGGTGTCCCCAACGAACCCCTAAAAGGGCTTTGGAAAATGGCTTCTAGTTTGAGAGTTCTTGTGGAACTCGATTAGGATCCAAAACCTTAATTCTGGTAGAGGTCGATTGGCTGACTTGGGCTGATCTTGATCTTAGATGGTTGCTGGTCTTCAAGATGATCTTCAAACAATGTTCAGATTACTCACAAATCACTTTCCCACAATTTAGACAAAGAAAAAGTGAATCAATGGAGGATTAGAAGGGGGGGGGAGGAAGAAGTGGTTGGGTTGGGTATCTCATCCCTCTATTTTAGGCATCTCACTTTCTCAAAATGGAAGGATCTCACCTCTAAAAAAAAAACAGCTCTCAGCCAAGAGTTAACACTCAAATTTTCATCTGTTCATCTTGTGTCTCAAAGTTACAGCAATGCCTCTTTTATAGAGGTTTATGACTCCAACTTAAAATAGGAACCCTACTTGATTGGGGACTGTTACAATTCCAGAATCCTACAATCAAACCAAGAAAAAGAGAAAAAGAGAAGAAGAAAAGAAGAGAGGAGAAGAGTGGCGAGCACAAACTAGTCCCAAAGAGGGGAACTAACCAGCGGCTCTAACCAGAATAGTCTGCCGCAGGTCAGTCCCTTGATATATATAAGATTCAACACTTGCATAGGGATAGGAATACCCTTGTACCGTTGCTGATTAAGCCCTATTACATAAAAGCATACGACATGACTAAAATGCCCTTACTACTAAAACTCAACACTCCACCTCAAGTTGGAGCATATACATCACCTATGCTTAGCTTGATACAACCACTGCAAAAACTAGGAGCAAATAAAGATTTAGTAAACATGTCTGCCAACTGATCTGAGGAAGGAACAAAAGGAGTCTCGATTAACTTCTTTAGAACAACATCACAAACAAAGTGGCAATCCACTTCAATATGTTTGGTCCTCTCATTGAAGACAGGGTTACTAGCAATATACACAGCTGCTTGGCTGTCATAGTACATCTTCATAGGCTTGTTTATGGGAAAACCCAACTCCAAAAGTAATGACCGTAACCACATCAACTCAGCGGTGGTGTGAGCCATGGCTCTGTATTTTGCTTCAGCAATAGACCGGGCAATGGTAGTTTGCTTCTTACTTCGATATAACTAGATTACCTCCAATAAAGGTGCAATAACCTATAATGGACCTACGATCACTAGCACAGTCAGCCCAATCAGCATCAGAGTAGCCAATCACATCCATATGTTGATTAGGGAGATAAATTAGCCCTTTACCAGGAGCACCCTTTAAATACCGAAGTACACGAATAGATGCATCCTAATGTGCTTTCTGAGGAGACTGCATGAATTGACTAAGGACTCCAACAGCATAAGAAATGTTAGGTTGTGTGACCGTGAGATATATTAACTTGCCAACTAAACTCCTGTACTGATGCACATCTTGGGAGAGGTTCACCATCACTAATACCAAATTTCTGGTGAGGGTCCATAGGGATATCTATAGGTCAGCATGCAAGCATACCAGTACCAGATAAAAGATCCAACACATACTTCCTTTGAGATAAACTGATAGCCTTCTTGCATCTAACCACTTCAATGCCGAGAAAATAGTGAAGCTGACCTAAATCTTTGGTCTGAAAGTGTTGTTGCAAATAGTTCTTAACTATAGAAAATTCCTGCGTCATCATTACCAATGAGGATCATATCAACCACTAAGACCACCAATTTATTACCTCTGCGACGAACGAAGACAGAGTGATTAGAATAACATTGGGAAAACCCAGAAGTTACCACAGTAGTACTAAATTTGTCAAACCATGCCCGAGGGGACTGTTTAAGTCCATAGATAGCCTTGTGTAAACAACAAACTCGACCTCTATTCTCCCCCTGAGCAACATACCCAGGAGGTTGCTCCATATACACTTCTTGCAGATCACCCTATAAAAATGCATTCTTGATGTCTAAATGAAACAACGGCCAATCATAGTTAACAACAAGAGAAATAAGGAGGCGAACGGAGTTTAGCCTAGCAACAGGAGAGAATGTCTTAAAATAATCAACCCCATATGTCTGAGTATACCCCTTGGCAACCAGACAGGCTTTCAACCGATCAACAGAGCCATCAAAATAATACTTAATAGTGTAAACTCAACGACACTTCACCAAGTCCTTACCAGGAGGTAAGTCTACTAGACTCCAGGTGGCACGGTTCAAGAGAGCATCCATTCCTACATCCATGGCAGTTTTCCATCCAGGGATGCTCAAGGCGTCAATATGAGATTTAGGAATGGTATGAGTAGAAAGAGACAATGAAAGACCAGGGATAGTTGATGGAAGATGAGATAAGGAAACAAATTTATTAATGGGATACACTGCCATAGATTTTGCAAGTGCGTGTACCTTTACAATGAGCAATTGGTAAGTCATCAGGAATAGGAGGGATTGGAGCTTCACCAGAGGAGGGCGGCAGTGGAGGTAGAGAATTAGCTGGAGTAATGGTATCAACATTGGGCTGTCCGAGCTCCTTCTTGTGTTGATAAACCTGTAGAGGAGGTGTGACACTGGTACTAGGGACATCTGGGAATGGAATGAGATTAGGGATAGCAGGTGGAGCTAGAGAAGCCCATTCAGTCTCGGGTTGGGATGCCTGGGAGGAAAAAACTGGTGTGCCCTAAAAAACTGACACCAACACTAACAAAATTTCGGTGAGTGATTGGGTCATAACACTTGTATCCTTTCTGAGTATGGGAATAACCCAAAAAGATGCATTTAGTGGACCTAGGAGATAATTTATTAGGTGGAGCTTGCAAGTTCTGAACAAAACAGACAGCCAAAAACACGAGGAACCGAAAACTTGGCAAGTTAGGAAAAACAACAGAAAACGATGTTCGATCGAAAGAACCGAAGATGGTATGCAATTAATTAAATGACAGGCAGTTAAAACTCCATCACACCAAAAAGTTTTCGGAACATGCATATGTAACATAATTTCCCGTGCTACCTCGAGGAGGTGCCGATTTTTGTACTCAACCACCCCATTTTGTTGTGGGTATAAGATCGGCTAGTCTGGTGTATCATCCCACGGGCACCACAAAAAACATAAATCTCATTTTGGACATATTCTAAAGCATTGTCAAAACAAAAAACTTTAATTAAAATGCCAAATTGAGTTTTTATTTCATTATAGAAAGTCTGAAACACGGATAAAAATTTAGATTGATCCTTTAACAAGTACAGCCATGTAAGACGAGAGTGGTCGTCCACGGAAGTCACAAAATATCGAAAACTAAACCTATTGTTGACTCGACAAAGACCCCAAACACCTGAATGAGTTAATAAAAATAAAGATGGACTCTGAAGCACAGAGCGAGATGGGAAAGTCACACGGCGATGCTTTCCCAGCTCACTTGCTTCACAATCTAACTTTGGTATAGACTTAAAACTAGGAAATAAAATTTGCAACCTAGACAAGGACAAATGACCTAAACGACAGTGCCATTGGAAAGGAGTCACATCCCCAATGGCTGCAGCAGTAGTGGAAGTAGCAGGAGTGCCACAGTAGAGATAATATAGACCATTTTTTTCACACCCCCCACCAATCGTCTTCCTCTTGTGAAGATCCTGAAGAAAACAATAAGAAGAGGAGAAAGCTACTGAGCAATTTAATGATTTAGTTAACCGACTCACTTAGAGAAGACTTAATGGAAATTGGGGAACATGTAACACAAAGGACATGTTAAGTGAGGTTATAGGTGAGATAGTACCATGACCTAAAACAGGGGTTGAATCACCATTTGCAAAGATTACAGATGTGGAGGTGGTACTTGGGAAAATGACTTAAACAGGGATGACTTACCAGTCATATGAGCAGAAGCCCCTAAATCAATAATCCAGGGGGTAAAAGTAGTGGTAAGAAGGGCTGATGTACCTACTTGGGCCAAGGTAGCAGTGGATGTAGACGCACCATTAGATGTATTAAAGGATGCCTCAGGAGTCTGCAACCGTTTTAGTAATTGGTTGATATCATCACGTAAACTGGTAGAAGAATCTCCTGAAGAAGTCCTTGGTTTGGTATCATTGGAGACACCAGGTCAGTACCATCATCTGACATCGCATGATTAGCTAATTGGGTTACCCACTCTTGCTTGCCATGCTTTGGCCAACAAGTCTCTATAATATGGTTGGACTTCCCACAGTAAGAGCACTGGCGAGAGGAACGATCAGATTGCTGTCCGCAATCAAAGTGCTGTCCACTAGAACCCCAACCAGCAAACAAACGGCCTCCCCCACGACCTTGACCACGTCCACGGTTAGTAAGAAAGGCTGAATTGTCTTTGGTGTGCTGATCAGGTTTTGTAGAAGATGTGATGCGCTAAAGTCGGGAGTAGGTATCATTCAGTGTAGGGACAGTGTCGCTAGCAAGTAAGTGACCCTTCACTGCCTTCAGATCATTATTCAAGCCAGCCAAGAACTTGGAAACAAAGAATTCATTACGTTGAGCTTTGAGCTTCTCAATATCTATAGTCAAGGGCTAGAAGACATTGAGTTCTTCAACGATTCGCCTGAAAGCACTGTAGTATTCTGATAGAGACTTGTCAGATTGGTGAAATTGGAACAATTTCTCTTAAATATCATAGATACGAGTCATATTCTTCTCCTGGGAGTAGGTTTCCTTCAGATCATCCCATACCCCTTTTGCAGTATTGTGGAACATGACATTGGCAGCGATAGCAGGTTCCAAACTATTCCACAACCAGATCAAAATTATTGCATTTTCCTTCGTCCAATCATTATATCCCTTATCAGACGACTGAGGAGGATCAGAGGTAGTATATTGAAGTTTGCCTTTAGTCATGACATAAACCTTCACAGATTGAGCCCAAAGTAGGTAGTTCGAACTCCTTTTAAGCTTGATAGAGATAATCTGGACATTCACATCCGAGGAAGATGTAGTAGCAATAGGGGTAGTTTTGGTCTTAGCTATGAGAAACAAAAAATTAGGGATGATAAAATAATGAATAACCTGTATGCAGATCTCTATAGTACCATAGAATGGATGATTTTAGTATAGATCCATATTATCAAGACTTGATCCCACCATAGTCATCACCAGAAAAAAAAATTTACCAGAGCCACAGGGTAGGGGTGTCAATCGGTCGGTTCGGTTCGGTTCTGTTCGGTTTTGGTCGGGTTGAATCGGTTTCAGTGTAGGAATGAGGGAGACCAAAACCAATCCATTAAGGAACTTCGGTTTTCGGTCGGTTTCGGTTTTGGTCTGGTTTGGTTTCAGTTTATTTTGGATTTTTAATATCGGGTTAATACCGGTTTAGATCGATTTATTAGTGGGCTTGAACTATAATGAAATCTTACATTCATAACTTGTAGTGACAAGTTTTGACGGAAAAAAACACTTTAAATTTATGATTAAATCATGGTTTATCATTGTGAGGGAAAGACGACTAATATTGAGACCAATGGATCATAAATTACTGAAAAGATAACTAATACTAAAATCACAAAATGAACCCTATTATTCAGTCATTCATTTAACTATACATATCTATCCAACTAGTTTTGTATAGTGAACAAGGAAACCAATGGAAGCATTATTGCAATTTACAAATCAATTTCTCTATTCATAACCTCATATTCAATGATTTGTAAAAATTCCCCATACAATAAAAAATATTCTCACTAATATTGTTAAAAATGGATTCTATTCACCAATTTATAATCTCATAATCATTTATTTTAATCGGTTTCATTCGTTTTCAACCGGTTTTTAGCCAGTCCCAACATACCTCAGTCCAAAACCAATCCAATAAGGATCGGTTTGGTTCGGTCCGGATTTTTCCAATCGGGTTCGGGCTAGGTTTTGACCCCCCTACCATAGGGACGAAAAAATCGATGAGATATAAAACCCTGCTAAAATCGATTAGAGCAAAAACCTCTTAAATATCGATTAGGGTAGGATATTGGTGGCACCGATCCAAGATTCCAAGCTTAAGTTCAGTAGTATTATATTATGATAAAAAAATAATCACTCCATGTGATTTAATCCATAGTAAATGCAGCAGTAGGCTGCACATCAGAAAGGTTCAGCGGAAGGAAGAAATCAGCAGAGAAGAATGTTGTATAAACCCTATGTTTAATCACAGAAGCTCTGATACCATGTTACAATTCCAGAATCCTGCAATCAAACCAAGAAAAAGAGAAAAAGAGAAGAAGAAAAGAAGAAGACAAAAGAGAGGAGAACAAAGAGGTGAGAGCACAAACCAGTGCCAAAGAAGGGAACTAACCTATGGCTCTAACCAGAATAGTCTGCCGCAGGTCCGTCCCTTGATATATATAAGAATCAACACTTGCGCAGGGACAAGAATACCCCTGTACCCTGCGCTGATTAAGCCCTAATATATAAAAGCATACGACAGGACTAAAATGCCCTTACTACTAGAACTCAACAAGGACAACACATAATAGAAATCCTACTTAGCTTAGGATTGAAGCTACAGACTAATTAATGACTTTGTCCAACAACTAAAAACATAGTCTAACTCTAACTAAGACTTTTCAAATATAAACCTAAGACTCCAACATGGAGTAGGACTCAAATAAAGCAATTAAGACAAATCCTTGTTGGAGTAGGACTCAATTAAAACAATTAAAATGAATCCTACTCTACTTGGCCAATTCGATGGCTACTAGACTCCTCCTTTGAAGCTTCAATTTTTCAACATTAAGGGACAGCTGAGGCTCTATTAGAAGGTTCTTCTGTGGATAAAAGTGTAGGGGTTACTATTCATGTGAACAGTGTTTTCCGGCTCCCCTTTTGGGCTGGTTAGATGGGGCCAAGGTGGAAGCTGGCTAGTCCAACATTGGACTTGGTTCAAAGGAACTAGCAGGCCCCCTTCTCTTGCAAGCTCGATCTACATCAGGAAGGAAGACTAGAGGTCGGCAAGGGGGGGAGGGAGATGGGAGGAGACCAAACTCCGTGGGAGAGGATGGAGGAGACCAAGACAGATCTGGACAAACCAGAGAAATAGATGATTCTAGAAGTGATCAAGGGGAGGAGGATATCAAAGGGTGCAAAGGGTCTAACCAAAGTGAGGTGGAGGACCCATTGCCAATTGTGTAGGAGATGGCTTCAAGAGCAGTAGGCCTAGAGCTAAGAATTTTGCGCTAGATCCAAGAGGCATTGAAGGAGGGGGAGGCCGTCCAGAAGGAATCATGTTTTAGGGGGACGAGTAAACCCAAGGGACCCAGATTCTGCGATGCTTTGAGGCAATTTTCCATGTGTCCAAGTAACTTGTTAACTCCTAATAGTGGTTCTTACCATTATCATGGATTCACTAACTCTAATGCAGCTCCATTTAATACAAGTCTACAAATAAAAATAAATCTGAATTTAATACCTTAAAACTAAGAACTGTTTCACAGTGTGGCTGACCTATGTGTCAACACAGTAACCACCACCCAGAACTCAAAACAGGTTGAGTGACAGGCCTGGTTTCATGATTAAAGACTTGGTAATAATTCTTCAATGATTCTCAAAGATTCAATGATCCTGAACTGGAATGGAACTCTTGGAAATGCAACACAAACATGAACTTTTCACATATAAACCTTCTTTATTCTAGTATGTGCTTCATGGATGAAGGTTGACAGCCTTATGAGCAACATAATGGCTTCCATTGTAGGATACAATTTTGTCTTTTCTGCATCCAAACAGAATATAAAATTAGATATTTTCTATGATACATCAGGACTGCCTTTAATGTTATCTTCATCATCCCTGGATCTGCATACCGATTTGGAGTCTCTTGAACACTATTTTGTACCTGTATGCTCTTCTAGCTTTGGAGGGTTTGGAATGAAATCCTGCTTATGATCCATTTCTCTTCGAGCTGATATTCTGATTAGTGCAGGCAAGAGGTACTACTGCTGGGTAATGAGGTTGCATTCAATGAGGCTATAATAGAGGAGAGGGAGCAGGGAATTAAAGATGTACAACAAGAAATTGGACAAGCAAATGAGATATTTCGGGACCTTGCTGTTCTAGTTCATGAACAAGGAGTGGTGATAGGTAAGATAGTAGTAATATTTTCTGTTAACTGCTTACAGACCCTACACCCTACTGCCCAAAAGCCCCTCCAAAAAAAAAAAAAAAAAAAGCAGCTTTTTCTTATCCTATTCGTTCTTTGGTGTTGTGTGTCCTCGGAATAGATGACATCCAATCAAACATTGAAGCTTCATCTTCTGCAACAACGCAAGCTAAAGTGCAACTCTCGAAGGCCCACAAGAGTGTCAAATCTAGGTCATCATGGGTAAGTTTTACATGTAATATAGTATCTGGAACTGGATTGCATTATTTCTGAGCATGTTTGCTCTCTGGACTGTAAAAATAGAGTTTTTCCTTTTTTTGGAACAGAAATGGAATGAAAGCTGTATGGGATGGCCGGACCCTTTTTTTTTTTTTTTTTGGGGGGGGGGGGGAACGGACCAGGCTATAGAAACAGTTTTCACCCCCATTCAAGAAACACATAACGTTTGCCATTTTTTTGAATTTGCATGAATTGACGGAACGACTCGAATGGGTTATCGAAAAAACCGAAGGGGGTATACCCACATTTATCTCACTTCGCTCCATCATGCATCTCTCTCTCTCTTTGAGCTCCATGACCGAAGACCTTCTATCGCTACTCTCTGTCGACTCTCCACTTGAAAATCCCTTTCCTATCTCAACACTCTCTCGAGACATTTTCCTCAAGCTTTTGGAGATTGCTGCTAGAAATGACAAATGCAACTCCCGATTAAGCCGGCGCCCTTCCCATCGCTTGCAACTTTGCTGCCACTCCATCCTCTTTCTCAAGCTCAACGGTCTCTGCTATCTCTGAAGAGATTTCCTCTACCCAGCAAAGAACTCTGCTACTACCACAGTTGCCACTGCTGATTTCACCGGTGCCCTTGCCTTCGCTTGCAACCCTGGGTCGCCAGTGAAGCCTCCTATTTCTTCAGCTCTGCACATCCTGTGCTGTCCCCCCTTCCCGATTTTGAAAGACCTAGGTCAATGGTAACCCTAGCTCTGATTCTTCTCTCTCTCTCTCTCTCTGTGCACGCGCATCTGCATACGTCTGTATTTGTGAATGATAGCTTCAGAAACGGAAGTGAGAACTCTGTTATTTCTGATATGCTACTGTCATGCCTTTTGATTACTCTTTCCTCCCTTAAATCAAATCCATCCATGTTACTGTAAAAGTCAACCAATTGATATTCATGGTTATTTGTCATAATTTAAGATTCTTGGTGCTTTCCATGAATCTGAACTGAAGTTGGGTTGTTTGTTTTGAGATTGTACATGGTTCATATGGGGTTGGCAGTTGGTACTTCCTCCTTTTCTTTGGTTGGGTTTTGGCGAGCACCTTATTGTGCAAAAAAACCTTATTCTGTTGGTATGTTGTAGGGGCTTCCATATCTGTTTCTGTTTTTCTGTAACGACAGAAACAGGTTTTTTTTTTTTTTTTTTTTTTTTGGGTTTACCATACAGAATTTGTTCTCACAGAATTACTCCAAAAATCCAGACTCAGAACCAGTTTTTTAAATAGAAACGTTACCATACATACCCTAAGATGCTGTTTTGTCCTTGCTGATAACTATGAGACAGTTGTGACAAGTAAAAAAAGGTGAAAAGAGTGGTGGAATAGAAAGTCAGCATTAGCAATGCTTGCTTGCACGTGTTCACCCGTTACCGAACCCGGGAACAGATACATAATTTGTACCATGTAAGTAAATAGTAAAAGAAAGTTCCTGGATAATCTTTCTTTAGAACTAGTTTCTTCCTCAATTTTTTTTTTTTAAAAATTGGGTACTTACAGCTTAAGTCTATTGACCATCTCCTTTGGTGAAATTGCTACTTTAGTATAGTGGACTTTTTGTCTACGATATTTAATGGATCTTTAACATGTAAAGAAGGATTAATGGAAGAAAAATGGTAAAATGAAGTCTTATCAATCCAGGTATTGGCAAACAACAGAAAAATTTTAACCAACATGTGTGCTTTCAAGTAGTTTTTTCAATAGCTTTGGTTCTTTTGTAAAATTTTCTTGATTTAAATAGAAAAGAAGGGAGAAAAGTAGAATGCATCCATTGTGCATAGTTATTAGAAACCAGGCGAAAAAGAAGGGAAATGATTGAGGAGCACATTAAGAAACTAATTTTCTTTGTCAATTCCAAACCTTGAATCTACATGACAAATGCACAGAATTGGGTATGTATGAGAGTTTCTTGTAGCATAATGCATGTTTTGATTTCTTCCTGAAGTTCTGGATTCACGTTTTGATTTGTGTTGGTTCAGTATTTTCTGTACTAATCTTTGTTTCTCACTCTACATACTGTGTCTGTTTTCTTACTCAACAGTGTTGGTGGGTACTGATGATTTTCGTATTAGTGGTGGTCATCATCCTCCTTTTCTTTATCATATAATGTGTAGTGCTTTTTGGCCTTCCAAGAGCAGTGGTGTGGTTGTGGGTGTGATACAAGTCGTGAATTAACTTATTGTATGTATAGTGTGTATTGCCTATCAGCCTCTAAAGTTTTGCCTTTGTTTATTATCTAGAATTTTGTCTCCGATTCCTTTCCTTCTCTCTTTTTATGAATTAATTTTTTGTATACTACATTCTACTGGGAAATGAACCTGAATGCATTCAGTTTTCTGGCCTACGTTATTGGTAATCCTTTCTCTACTGTTATTGTCGAATTTGTTAAGTTCCACCTTTAAATATAAACATCCTAAAAACTGAAGTAGGTTTAAGGCTGGGGGTTTCCATTTTTTTTTTTTTTTTTTTTTTTTGTGTGAGAACTTCCCTCCTTTATCAGGGAATAAAGTAGTGTCCCAATGAAGCTTTATTAACCTGACTCATTATGTGCAGATCGTACTTGTGACCATAAGTCCAAAGGTTCAAGGATTGGCGTGCACACACACACACACATAAATGCTTAATGATACGTGAAAATAGTGGTTTATTGTTGGATCAAAACAAGTAGGTTCCACTCTAGACGGAATATCAAGGAATTGATGGAACTCTCAAAACTCATCAAGATTGCCAGTGTTCGATAGGGTGGTAATTGAATCAGATTTGTTTGCAAGCGGTGTCCCTACCGTTCAAAAAAACTTTTCCTTGAAATGGATAATTGACGTATGAAAACAGTTATGTAGGTAGGGCCTTGGTTCAGCCAGCTCCCGTACTTGCAAAAGCTTATCTTTCAATAGCCCTACATCTGTATAATGCAATCAAGTTGCCCTTGCATAATTATCAATGAGTGCTTAAATCAGGTGTGGCTATTGAGTGGCTTGGAATGTTTGGAAAAATCTGAATCCTGGAAACTGGCCCTGGCTCGAGCTCGCCTAAGTAATCAATGTGCATGAAGGTCTTGCAAGAAGGCCCATATTTTCCTACACCGTAGATGAAGGAGAAGTATGCCCATCAATGGTCATAAATGTTGCCCCCTTATGAAACGAAGTTGACAATCTCCCCGTATTGTTCCCCAATACATACTGCTCACAATTCACACCCCTTGGTCAAGGGGTGATGGAAAACTACCTCCTATTATGCTTAATATCATCTCACAAGCCTCATGTTTGAAAAAACTTTGCATTTTGGTACTGAAAGTATCACACCCTGCTTCAAATTAGGCCAAGGTATGCGGCATTGGATACTTTATCGTACCAATCGGCCTGAACCAGTAGGATCTAATATAGATATGATTACACAGGTACAAACTCTTCTACCAAATTAGAGTACTCATATAAGGGAGAATTTATATTTTACATAATCCATGGTTATCCAATCTAAGTGATAAATAATAATTACATACACAATTGAATTATAACTCACAATTATCATAATATAATCACATCTTACAAGAATAATAATAAAACTTCAAAACAAAGGAAAACTCAGTACTCCACCACATATCTAACTATTGCAACCTCACAACCATTACCGAGTCTCGATCCACTCTAGTTTAGGTTCCACCATTTAAAAACATAAATCCACAAGGGGTGAACATGCAAGGACAAACAACATCATGATACCAACACACACTCACAATAATATCCACAGATGCACTGTAACACCCTAAATTTTAAAGCAACTGTTCCCCAGTGTCAGGACCTAACTGGCACATGGGAAATAGGTTGTTATCTCATGAATCACACATGTAGGAGGGGTAAAATAGTCAAAATTTATAGGAATAGCCCCACACATGTCAGGTAATGTAAGACAAAGGATTAGTCTGCTAGAAGGCCAAAAATAAGGCAATCGGTCAGCCAGTTTGGCTGGAAGAATATTGAAAAATTAGGTTTTCTTTGTGGGGTCCACTTCTCTACAACATTGCTCCTTGCACTCCCACCATGTGTATGGGTCTATTTGAGGATTTTAACTCACCATTTACCTTAGTGGGCAATGGGGCCTACAAGAGGTTATGAGATGTTAAACTTTTGGATTAATTTAAATCAAGTTATAAGGTCCAGCGAAACACCCCTAAGGTCTCATTTGCTGGCCTATAAATATTTTCTATCAGCCCTAATGCAGCATTTGTGCCATATGGTTGCTGTTAGCAACAAAGAAAAGAAGAAGGAAAAGAGAAGAAGAAGAAAGGAGAAGGTGAGAAGGGAAGAAGAAAGAAAGGAAGAGGGCTTCTACACCTAGGACTACCATTGAATAGTTCTGCCAACAGGTATGAAATTTTGTCATGTACAATTGCAGAATTTAAACTGGTTCATCTGAATTCATAATTAGGATTAGGGATTTCAGTCCAATAAGGACTGTAATCAGATTCTTGTGCTCTAATTAGCTTCCCAAGGGAAGAATCCCCAAAATTTAACAAGGTTCTGAGACACAATTGACTTGAAATCATCTCTGCAAACCCTAGAACAGAGGGCTTTCAGCAATCGGGGTCAACTCAAGCAAATTGATGAGGGAATTAGGCTAATTGTAGCTTGAATTCTGCAGGAGAACAAATCAGAATTTACATTGGATTAAAATTGGATTTTTCAAGGTGTTGAATTTACAGTTTTAATTTGGTGTTTAAGAGGGGGAATTGATTCAATTGTGCTAAAACACCTAAATTCCCATCTAAATCTTGGAATTTTTGAAATTGGAATGTGTAGATACTCAGGTTAGCTAATCTACTCCCAGAGGTGGGTCAGTATGCTGCCCACATAAGCATATAAGATTCTCCAAGCAAAGGCAGACCAATTAGGCTAGAAAGGGAATCAATTTCTGAGCTTACAGTGTACAACAGTAGCAGTGATAGAATTAGACTCTACAAAAAGGGGCTCCGACAAGCTCTCTCGGCTAGTTGGTTGGGCCAAGCCATACCCGCCGATTGGAGGTTTAGAGCCCTATATGGCTATTGGTTGGGTTTGGGTGCACCCTGTACAAGGGTGGGGCCTACCGATATGTACTTAGTGAAACTTAGCCCTTTAAAGATGACTATGGTATAGGTTCTAGAGCCTAAACCTATCACTGAATTAGCTGAGAGGACTCTGCCATAGTCATGGAATGTACATAGGGAGTGTAAGACCATACCCCTTTACAGAAAATAGTACAATGAGGAAGAAGACTGCATTGGGAATTAGCCCAGTCAGCTGAGGTCTATGATAACCCATAGGTTGCCTCCGGTGGGTGTCTGATGACCTTTATACTATGTGGCTTGGTCTGTTTAGACAAATAGGAAACCCGAGATTCTGTGGATCAGGTTAGTGACCTATATAGGGGTTAGAGAGCCAAGTTAGTTAAGTAGGTAAATTGTTGGGAGAAATGCTAGTCAGGAATTAGTTCCTCTATCTGACTACTGGTATGGATTCCAATAAGGGGATACAATAGGAGTTTAGGAAGTTGGGTTGTCCTTGGACAGTGAATACTAAAAGTAACCTAAAATATTCATTGTTTAATTAAGCGCCTAAGATACTCGGCAAAGATACGCATGGACGGGAACTCAACGAAAAGGCATCAGATTTGGGTATCAAGGTGAGTGGGTGATTGTTTTACTTTATGGAGTGTTTCTATTTACTTTTATATTTTGCATACTCATGTGTATGTGATGGAAATCATGTTTCGGATTTATTTTGTATAAAAATATATATAATGCATATGTGGCATGATTTTACCGACTTTGATGTGATCGTGGTTTTGTGGATGCGTAGAATTATAGTTATGTGGTGATGGTTGCAACATTGACGGTTTGAGACACAATGTGGCGGAGGTTCTTTCCAGTACCGTGGGTCCCGCTCATATGAAAAAGACCAGCTATGCTAATCTCGTTAGGCCACCCGAACCCATCGCACCTTTGGCAGGAGGAGTTAGAAAGGTGAAAAGAGAACAAGACAAGACCTGCGTATATCGCCCCTGTCTAAGCAAGTGAGACTTTATCCTGGTCTCTCTCCGCCCCCCGCCCCGAAACTGACCCACAGCACAGCGCCCATTCGCTTTGCGCGCGGGGAGGCAACGAAGTTCAGTTCATGAGACCGCAACGGAGTGGAGTAGCCATTGATCGTAGACCACCCTTACCTTAGCTGGATCTCGTTGGTGCCACCTAAACGGTAGGTAGGCGGAGGATGTGTGACGTTTGGAGTTGTCATTTGTGCACCTGTGATGCCTTTTGGCTTGACCAATGCCCCAGCAATGTTTTGCACCCTGATGAGCGGTTGTTCCACCCCTACCTAGACCGGTTTGTGTTGGTGGTATATCTTGATGACATTGTGGTCTATAGTGGGATGCTTGAAGAGCACGTGGAGCACTTACGAGCTGTCTTCCAGATATTAGGCGACAACCAGTTTGATGTCAAGTATTACACCTAAGGCCAACTTCAATTCACCAAACCAAGGTTCATCTCGTGTAGTGATTGTGGACTTGTACAAGGATATTGAGTAGATGGTTGATGTATCAGACTCGACCCTTTCTTTCGTAATTGAATTGCTTTCTTTCCCGATTGCTTGGCTTGAGAATGGAAGGTAAAGTAGAGTAGGAATGCTAATGTGAAACCCAGACTAGCGGAGCACTATATATACGCAATTTTTGAAAACCCTACTATAAACTATAAAATTTTTATAAATTTATATTTATTTGTAGTTATCTACCTCTATTCATTATCGCAAGTGGCGATATCATCACTTGTAGTAGGGATTAGTTTCTTAGTGGGGGTGTTGGGGGTGTCGCTTGTTCAAAGGGCTCTTAGTAAAAGGAAAAGGTCTGTACTAGAGGGAGAGGGTACAGATCTTTGTCAACCCGCAGTGAAGCGGCAAACCTTTTAGTGGACTAACCCTATTTCGATATAGGCGGGATGTGCAACTTTATATATGCGGGATGCACAACATACCCTATTGGCTTAGTAACCCTATTCTAGACGAGGTCAGTCTTACAGCTATTGCCACAGATGTGTGTATGGATGCATGTAGATGCATATGGTTAGGATCACATCCCAGTACTATAACCCCTTGCCAATAGGGGGTAAGGTATTGGCTAATCCGACTCGGTGGTACGTCACGGAGGACTACTACGTCCGGATACGACATACTGTATCCTGAGAAGGTACAACATGGTACGATGTACTGTACACATGACTGTCGGACAGCATGGGAGACTGTTTGAATTTTTAAAAGTAACCGCAAGCGTACGAATCAATATAGCTAACGAGTCGAACACAAGGAGAGCAACCACTTTATTTTTGGCTTCTTTTAGTAATGCAATAGTGCACAAATTGATGATTGTGATCTAATTCTAGCTACCACCCTAAAACATATGCATCTAAAAACGTTCTAACCAACACATTTAGGGAAATTAGAATTGAAATTGCAATAAAAATTGAACGACCTAACCATTCACATCTAAGAATTTAAATACTCAAACCACACAATTATAAAGCAAATAACTGAAATAAAAGTGCTGAAAAGTAAATAAATAAAATAAAAAGGGGAAAAAGCTAGAGAGATGCATACAAGTAGGTATCTCTACTTAGCCCGAGGGATGCACCATAAATAATATGAGCTTCCCTACTTGATTAGAGAGTACTTTTACAAGGGCTTTTCTACTTGGCTTTAGGGGAATGGATGCAATATAAATAATCAAAATAAAATGATGGTTCCATAGCTAGAGAGGGGCAACGCCAACGCATAATCTAGCCATGAACCTTAGGGAAAAGGAAAAGCATCAAAGTAAAAACTGAAATTTAAATCACTTTAAGAATGAAAGGGTAGCAAAAAGAGGGAATGACAGGGGGGTGAGAAGACTTATGAAGAAGCCTACCTAGCTGAATCTTCAATACTTGAACTTGAAAACTTGATCGAGATTTGAAATACTATCGGTACTAAAAACCAGATCTAGAATAAACCAAATCTGAGATTTCTAGTTCTAGAGAAAACAAATCTGAAAGAGAAACTTGAACTTGAAAGGAGATGCTCCACAGTTTGTTCTTGTCACCTAGAACTAAACCTAAAACTAAAACTTGAAAATTACAACTTCAATTGCCTAAAACATAACATTAAAAGACTAAATCAAAGACAAAAGTGTTTGCATTCATTAAATAAAAGAGGATTACAAAAGTGTTTAATAGCAAAAAAAAAAACTAAAACTAGAACTAAAGGGAAAGAAAGAGAGAGAGAGCAACTTAAAAAAACCCTAAGAAGAGAAGTAGAGAGGAAGAGAGGGACACCCCTTTAGGGTTTGGTGGACTCATTTTATAAGGAATAGGGGAGAGAGGAGGACATCCAAGGGGATCCACCACCTTAGACGATTTTGTGGTGATGTGGAGGGAGGATTGGGAGATAAAATAAGAAGTAGAGAATTTTTTATTTCTTGCCTTTTTTTTTTTCTATTTTTTCTCTTTTTTTTTTTTTTTTTTTTCTTCAAATGTGGGCAGCCTCTTGAGGTTGGTGAGGTGGAGGAGAGAGAGAGAGAGAGAGAGAGGAGAGAAAAGGTAGGAGGGATTTCCAACGATTTTTTCCTATTTTCTTTCCGTTTTTTTATTTTTTTCTCCTTTATTTCCTTCTTTTTCTCTCTCTTCAAACTTTCCCACAAAGAGTTGGCCGACGTCCTTGCTTTAAGTGATGAGTAGGAGAGAGAAAATCTTCCAAAAAATGGCAGCCAAGAGGTTCGAACTTGAGACCTTCTAGTGAGCAAGGGATTTTTACACACCAGAACTCACCAACTACGCTAGATAGTTGTTACAAAAAAGGAACCTTCAATCACTTAAGGGTGTGGTCCATCGAACCTTGTTGGCATCTTGAAATAGTCTTTATACCCCTGGAACAACTGCAGACGGGCTGGTTTTGCATCTTGGTTTAGTTCTGATCGATTATTCTTTTTCTGGCCCAAAAAGAATAATTACTTATATGGGTGACCAAATGAATGTGTACTTTTAATTGGATACGTCCATCTTACTAAGAATTTCGTCCTCTTCGTAACCATGAAAAGAATCAAGAACTCTTTACTTATAAAATTGGAGATATAGCGCCCGATAGTCCTTAAGGCCTTGAAAATATAAAACCTGCAAAAAGAGAATAAAACTCAAGGTAGCTTCATTCTAAATATGTAACATGCATATTTTACTACTCTAGATCTCACACATAAATGTACTCATCAGAGACCGATGTCGGTGTGAGATTTTGAGACCATAGTTATCAGGGGTTACTATCTAGGGGTTGGCCAGGGGACTAAGGTTCTTTCCGGGGCTAACTGACTCTTGCTTGCAACTAGTTTGTATCTCTGAGGCCCGACATACTGGGAAGGGGATACCACCTACGTTGCTTATAACACTTATACTAACATATTGAGACTTAGTAACTAGAATGGATATTTGTAAATAAAATTGATCATGTGGCTATGCATTTATGGATATGAGTGTGTTGGCATCATGATGTTGTGTGTGTGATTACATGCTCACCCCTCACTGTGCTTGTGAAGCTCACCCCTCATGGATTTATATTTTTAGATGGTGAACCTGAGCTGGAGTGGATTGAGACTCGGTAATGGTTGTGAGGTTGTGTCAATGAGACATGTGGTGGAGGATTGAGATTTTCTTTGCTTTAAGGTTTAATTATTATTCTTGTAAGATGTGATTATATTATGGTAATTGTGAGTTATAATTCAATTGTGTCTATAATTATTATTTATTATTTAGATTGATCACCATGGGTTATGTAAAATATAAATTTTCCCTTATATGCGTACTCTGATTTGATAGAAGACTTTGTACTTATGCAAGTTCATCTCTACATTAGATCCTGGTGGTTCAGGTTGACTAGTACGGTAAGGTATCCAGTGCTGCATACCTTGGCTTAATGTGAAGCAAGGTGTTACAAGACAGTATCAGAGCAATGTAGTTATAAACTTCACGAGATACAAAGTCTTAGGTTGCCTGTGATCAATTAGGGTTGAATTAAAACTCTCCAGATAAGTGCATAAATATTGGAGACAATTAGGAGAGTAGTATAGGAGCAAAAGCTTGAAACACACATAATTTATAAAAAAATATCATAACTCATTCACTTAGATTATTTTACAAGATAACTCACACAAAGAAACCTAATATAGTAGAAAGAAAAAAATAACGATAATAATAGTAATAAAATAATAAAAATACACTAGAAGTGAAACACAGGGAACATAAACACTAGAACTAAGCCTACTAGACCTGATCTAGGTCAGTCAAAAAGTTAAAAGTCAGAATAAGAGTAGGATGTCTGTCATTGCTAGGGTTGTCAGCTGGTAGAGGCTGATGACTACTGCAGATGCTGGTACAGTGGAGGTCTAAATTCTGGTGGGACACATAAGAACTCTGCCATACCCTACTCTGAGGTTTCTAGAGTAGTGATTCTAGAACCAAGAGTGTCTTTCTTGGAGGTGAGTCGGGTGTCCATAGAGACAACACTAGAATGAATTTGAGAGAATCCTCTCAAGATATAGTTCATCACCTCTCGCATGTCAAGATTACCTGTGGAAGTAGAAGGTGTAAAGGAATCCACAGTGAAAAATGAGGGAGGAGCAGGAAAAGTAATAGGATGGAATCTCATGACAGATAGAGGTGGAGAAAATCTACCTCGAGGCAGTGAGAATGGATCCTGAGACATCTCTTATGGTGTATGCCCAGACTGACTAGTCTGAGGGATCTCCTTGTGTTACACCCATGCCTTGACTCAGTCTAATTTGAACTGTGTGATAGGTCTCAGACTGGAAATTGAAAGCACGATCGGGTTTTGGCTCGCAGTCGCCCATTACCGAACGGGGAGAGATGACCCCAAGTGTTCATGCATCGCGTGCTAGTCTAACTGGAAGGAGTTTGTACCTCTCGATCCCAGACGGTAAGTGACCTGACTCACATAAATATCGGCACGTACCAAAGTTGTCGAAGGACCATGAGCACGGCCGAGGGCAACCACCCGTGTAAGACCAGCTGTTGTACAACAAGCAGTTAAGACAGCAAGCTGTCTTGACCACCAGAAATATGCCACCCGAAGCACTGGGTCTAGATCCAGTGGGCTGTTTCTGATGAGCCAATAGGCTGTTGTCAAGGTTTCAATGCCCGTGGGTCCCGCCACTCGCATCGTAGACAGTCTCGGATGATCCCAAATCATCCTTCACACTTTTCCCATGATGTGAGCACCTTTTGGATCTAAGTGGTCGGGTTCTCAGGCTTCGAGAGTTGTATTAACTTGATTGGTCCGAATAGGGTACAACCAAACGGACCCTAAGGTCCACTTTAACTCATAAGTTAGAAAGGAGGAAATGAATTCCTCATTTCTTCTTTGCCCAAAATGTAAGAGAGGAGAGGAAGGAAGAAAAGAGGAAGAAGGAGAAGAAGAAGAAGAAGAAGAAGAAGAAGGAGAAGAAGAAGAAGAAGAAGAAGAAGAAGAAGAAGAAGGGAAAGGGTTTGCCTTGGTGCCAGTGCCTAGTTGCCGGAATCGTTGCTGGAGGTAAGTACAACCTCTTATACAACTCTCTCTTCATTGTAACCTAGATTAAGCTAGGTTTGGATGGAATCCTCATGTACAAACCATGTGGAAGTCGTGAAATGCGTATTCTACCATCTCGGTGTTGTTCCTGAGCTCGAACCAAGCCTGGTGAGCTCCGCCAACAAGTATTGCCAAAGGACCAACTAGGGTTACGATCGTTTGATCGATGTATCTCCCAAATGGCTTAGTAGAATTGAGATTTTATTGGCTTAGAATGATGCTAGGAACATTCCTTACAAACTCCATGGAACAAGTCCCAGCGATCGGGCCCAAGCTGAAAAGCCCCATAATGGCCAGACACTTCTGTACCACCACCGGAAGCAAGCCACCGGATCCACTGGACCTGCTTCTGGTGTGTTATTTTTGGTGAATCACAGAGGCTTGTGAGTTCTCTGTCACCACCACCAAAAACAACCCTGATATTTCTGGTGGAAATACCCTATTTCCAGTGACATTACTGTCACTGGGAAACCTTGTCTTTACCTTTTGGGGGTGACCCAAGTGGGTCTTTCCCTATCTTTTCCACTCGTACTGATGTACGATTACCCTTGTGTCTAGGACAATGACACACACATGCCCTAAGACCGAAACTGAGTGGATTAATCGGTGGCCTTATCTGAACCCTATCACAAGCAGAGATCAACAAGGTGAGGGATGGTTGCTTTATTTTTGGATTGTTTTATTATTATAGAACTACTCATATGTGTAAGATTGTACATGATTATTTTAATTGCTCAAGTACGATGATGACATGTTATATGTTACATTTTTACAATTATGATATGAGATGTTTATGGGTATGTATGGCAGGATCCAGTGTGACCGAGGTGGTATCGGTACCGTGATCCCAGTGTGTTTGGTTGTATAAATAAGATGGAATCCAACGTGGCCGAGGTGGTACCAGTACCTTGATTTCCGTATGTATGTTGCATTCATGCATTAATTATGTGCATTAGAGTTAGTTGTAGTTGCAGGTTACACTTTGTGATCGAGGTCTCATTGGTTTCGTGTACCCTGGGACTACATTTGGAAATGGATACGTTTCGTGGCCGACGATTGGTACCGGTGTTGCGTAGTCCATACTCAACTGTGATATATGCATGCTAGATTAGGTAAACGGTCTTAGGTTTCACTTTATGGCCGAGGTGTTACCAGTATCATGTACCCGGGATTGTATTTGGAGATGGATTACACTTTGTGGCCGAGGTCTTACTGGTTTCGTGTAATTCATACTAACTATATCATTATGAAGGTATGTAGTATATATGTGGTTAGGTATCACTCCCTATACTACGAACCCCTGCCAACAGGGGTAAAGGTGTTAGATAACCCATTGTGGTATGTTCGATGTGCCTTTTCGGAATGTCACACCCGCGGTACGATATGATTGTTACCGGAGGCAGGAACTTGTCAGGTGTGGCCGATGATTGGTACCGGTGCCATGACAGTCAGGAAGGGGTTATCAGGGGTTTGTTGGGTGACCCATGGACTGATGCGGGGACCGGTAGGCTTCTATTCACGGCTAGGGTTTGTATCCCTGCATAGTCGATGGCGGTTCCGAGACGAGTGATACAACCTAATGTACCGTAGTAGCATTTACCAGACTTAGTTGTATTGTTAGGTGGGTAATAAAATAAATGAATTGCATCACGAGCATCATGAACTATGTGTTTAATTTCTCTTATCATGCATCGTAAATTATTAGTGCGATTGTTTGCTTGGATGTGCTAGACCCCACCCCTCACTGAGCGAGTTAGAAAGCTCACGCCATTTATACACACTTTTTAGATGATGATACGGGTATAGTTATGCCCATGGCTAGTGATTCTCTATCCTCCGGACCCGAGTATGGAGTGAGCGACTAGTGGATGTGTAATACCCTACTTCTTAAACCCGGTCTGATTACACAGTTGACTCGGTTTAACTATGCAGGGCCTGAACCGGAGTTAGAGCGGGCTCCTTATGGACTATGATGGCAAGGGTGACCTTAAATACCGGCTGGCCCGACAAGTAGATGGGAGTACCCAAGCCATGTACATGCACCTATCATAAGGCCATGTACGGATAAAGCAGGTATTGTAACTGTATATTAAGGTATATATGTATACTACATCGTATGCCAAGGGTGGGGTTCGCGCCGGGGCCCGAACACTGTCAAAACTCAAAGTTTTGGCCCTCAGGTGGGCGGACAGGTGGGCTGACAGGTGGGCGCACCCACCCACCTGAGTGACCCATCCATGTGCACTATTTAGTTATTTAGGAAGTATATATATAGCATTTATGATTTTCGTTTCTTTTCATTTATGACACCCGTACGTTGGTGAGGATAGTAAAGAGGAGAGAGAAAAGAAAAGGGAAGAAGAAGGGAAGAGAAGGAAGAGGAAGAAGAAAAAGATTTCAGTGGCGCCGAAGCTTGATCTTCCCATTCCAGCACCGAGAGAGTGATCTTCAACTCTAGATCTACATTTAGAGGTAAGCAAAGTTGGATTCCTTGAACATTCACCATACCCAAGCATAAACCCTTGATTCGAGTAGGGTTTCTTAAGATCTTGTAAATCCCCTTTGAAATGATGAATCTAAGGTTTAATAGATGATTTATGTGTTGATCTTGAAGGATTTGAAGAGTTATTGACAAGGTTGGAGAAGTATTGTGGGTTGGAAGTGATTTTGAGGGTTTGAAGGTGTTCTTGAGCAAAGAAGGTAAGATGGTTTCCCATCACTTGAATCTAACCTAAATCTAGGTTAGAACCATCCTATAAGACTTTGAAAGTGTGAAGAATGGGTGGGGAAAAGCCCCCATTTGAATCCCCAAAGAATAGAGGAAGTTGGGAAGAAACAACAAGTTTCCCGCCAAGACCGGTGGGCCATCTGGCTCGCCTGTGAGCACCCACCTGAGAGGGCAGGGCCTTCGGGCACAACTGGCGGGCCAGACCGGCGGGATAACCAGCAGGCAGGGTGGCCCGTCGGTCTTAGAAGGGCCCCTGGCACAATCGACGGGCCAGACCGGTGGGCCAACCTGCCCGTCGGTCCAAACCGGTGGGCCAGACCGGTGGGCCAGACAGGTGGGCTGTCTGACCCACCTGAGAGGCCCCGAAGGTGATTCTTACGTCCGATTGGACCCAAATTGGATGTGCGACCTTCTTTAACGTTCTAAACATGATTTTGTCATCGGATCTCGTTAATTTTGATTCCAAAATGGTGAAGTACTGACCCCGCTCAATCATGTTAGGTTCACCAAATCCTACGCTTCTCGCACCGGATCTCACCATTACCGAACGGGAATCCTTGTACACTACAGGTAAGTGGGGAGAGGACGTTTGGCCTTGTTTCACGGCATTGTTTGGCATTCATTTACTTGTATCTAGTCTAGTCATGCCATCATGAATATGCTATGTAGATTAGTCATCCTCACATTGTGATGCATGTGTGCTATGTTTACTTTCTAAATGCCAAGTGATGAGATGCTTATGTGATTGAATGTTGACATCATTGTGCATGATGCATTGATAGACTAGATGCCGTAGTCGGCTTGGAAACGAGTGCATTGGTGGCCCATGGTATGGGACGCGGAGGTACTATGCAATCGTACTATTGTCATTTAGGAGCATGCGGTTTAGGATTTCACCTTCCCGTGCTACGACCCTTCCCAACAGGGGTTAAGGTGTTAGGTTACCATTTGGGGGGAAGCAGTGGTCGCGGTTGTCGGGTCACTGTGGCGGTTAGACATATCGCCCGGCGGGTCATTAGGACCGTCGGCAACCCTAGTGGTATATTCAAGAGGGCCAATCGTACTGCTTTTAAATTGCTGGAGTCAGCACCTTTAATTTCAGTCATTTACATTTCTGTTGAGAGCCAGTGGTCGGCATGTTTTTACTTTTCCGAGTACTCACGGTGGGCCTTCTCCGACAGCCCTATGGGCGTATCGCGGGATGGAGTTCACGGCTCGTACTCGGAGTATACGCGCACTGTGGCTGTAGTAGCACTAAACCAAAGACTTAGTAATGTTTATTAGGTAGATGTGATTTAAAATGTATTGCATGACATGTAGTGCATATGATTGTATTTTGATGTGTGGACTGCTGTGTGGTCCATCTTACCACTTACTGAGCTAGTGAGGTCATCCCACTGGTACCCCCTTTTTAGATGATTTTGTAGGTCATACATCTGAGGAGCACGTGGTGGGCCCCTGAGGAGACGGCACTGAGTGCTCGTGCGAGAGTTGTGCTGTGGGACCGTAGTTCTGATGCTGAGCTGAGCTCCACTTTTGAGGCCGAGCTGAGCTCTACTATGTGATGCCGAGCTGGGCTCAACCCTTGATGCCGAGCTGAGCTCTAGCCTTTGATACCAAGCCGATCTGTGTACTCTGATTATTTTGATGATTTCGTTTATATACTTGATTTGTGAAATGTACTTTTATTGTGTAAATATCATGCCTTCGGGCCCACATGTATATAACTATTGTATCATAATTCGGGTATCAAGTATTATGGGATTATTCACAGGTAAAACTTAGTCTTCCGCTGATCTAATAAGTTTTTATTAGTTGTGTGTATGCTGTGGTGGAATACAGTATCAGATGATCCTGGCAGGTTTGGGTTAACCGGTGTTAACCCGGTCACTGGCCCGGTTCAGTGAGAATGGGGTGTGACAAATGGTGGTATCAGAGCGTGATGCTCTGTTCCACTCACAGCATACCATTAGAATCCCGTAGAATCTATAATAGGGAAATGGGATTGGGTTAATGTAAAAGCTTTAAAGAGTAAAAGCCAAAGAAAGAAAGTATTAAAAAGGGGTGGCATTCAGTTGTTGCATTCATGGCATGCATGAGTGTAGATAAAAAGCTGATTAAGTTGATGTTATAACCTATCGAGTACTAGTTTGACGAAATTTCGGCAGCATAACGGCGTAAAATGGGATTTCCAATAAATTTACACACAAACACCTGATAAACAACAGATATATAATATGACAAAGATCAAAAGCAACAAAATACACCACAACTAAACTACACAAGTATTCAACATATGAATTCACCACAAAGAAATCGCTATCAAAAATATATTATTCCACAAATGATTCCAGATATAGTGCAAATACAAGGAATGAGAAGAAATGAAATATATAACAAGGTCCATAAAAAGGGAAAATAGATAAAAAGCAAGTGTGGGCGAGCTAAGCCCTCACTGGTCATCGTCGTCGTCATCAATGATCACCATGTTTACCGGAGGTCTAGAGTTGATGTCGAGGCGGTGGTCGTAGTAGTCAAACCTCGCGTTCACCAACCGTACCGCCCTCCGTAGTCGGCCAAAATCTATTGACATAGCGTTGGCCGTGGTGCTCAAGTCCTGGCCCAGTTGGAGAAAGGAGTTCTCCAAAGTAGCCTGCCTCTCCAGGATGCATTCCTCCCTGGAGGCACTCTCGTCCAGCCTTCTCAGTAGCTGAACTTGGCCGTCCTGCAAGGCCCGCATGGTGGACATCATGCCCTCGAAGTCGTATGCACCACTCCCAGGTGGTGGGGCTCTATGTGGTGAGGCTGCAGCTCTGAAGGAACCAGGATCGGGACCTCTCGACTCCTGAGGTGCTCCTCAGGGATGTCACCACCCACCAGGTCATCCTCCTCGTCCTGAGGAACATAGTCCTCATCATCCCCGTTGGACTCCTCCATGTGGACATCCTCCATAGGGGCAGCCCTCCTACCCCTACCTCTCTGAGCTCCTGCTCTCGAGGGTGTATCCATGAGGGTATGGAGACCCATCCTCAGGAGGTTACTCCTGTCGAACCTATCAGCCGGAGTCTTCCCCTCCTCGCCGCTCAGGTCCACCCCGAAGAACTAGAAGATCCTAGTGAGGATCCTGCCATAGGGGAATCCTCCATCCTCAGGGTGGGAAGTGTGGTGCTCCATCGTCTTGAGAATGTTGTACTGTAGGCACAAGTGCTCGACACCTCCCTCTACGGCCGTGTAGATGCAGAATGCGATGAAGGCCGCCATAAAACCCACCTAGTTCCGATGACCTCCTCTGGGGAGCAGGTTGAACTGGACCAAATGGGTAAATAAGCGAACCTCGGGGTAGAAGGATGTCTCAGACTCCGGATGGGTACTGTTGCCGCAGATGGTCTCGTAGATGAAGTCCGGCGTCTCCAAGCTCATGAATGGTCCCAGAGGCTTACTCCTGGGAGGAATGTAGTATCGGTGCCCAGCTGCCGATATGCCCAAGATACTGGCCAAGGTATCCACAGTCAGCTGGATGTCTACCCCCTTCACCAAGCTGACTATGGTGTACTCCCCGTACGGATAAGAAACCTCCAAGTTGCAGTAGAACCGGTGGACTAGCTGGTCGTATCATGGATGGTCTACGTGGAGGATAGACTCCCAGCCCAGTGGTAAGAACCTCTCCTAAAGCCGAGCCTTGTGGAAGTCATCGACTACCACGGTCTTCTCCATCATCACCGACCTCTTCAGGAAAATCGGCCAGTTGGCTGCTGCCTCTGCACTATGGAAGAGCTCCTCATCAAAGTCCGAAGGGTCCGACCGGGCAGGTCTGGGTCTCCCTATGCGGGGAGCTGAAGAGCTGGTTCCCGTACTCTTCCGCTTAGAAGCGGTAGTCTTACGTCGAACGCCAGAGGAAGAGGGTCCCTTACCGGTGCAAGATGACATCCTGGCAAGAAAAGAGGAAAGTAGGGTGAGTAAAGAAAGGAACATGACAGCAGTAAAGGGGAGCCCCAAAACCCAAATTCTCGCAAAATGGAAAAGGCGACAAGCTAGGAATGATAGGGAGCCTATGGACATGATGCACGGTAAGTGACAAAGCGGAGACATGATAAAACAGCAAAACGACAGCAAAGAGCATATGTAACATGAGAGGATTCGATTTCAATGCGCAAATTCATTCACAATGGAGTAAAACTTAAAACTATAGGTCTAAGATGGAAATGCCATGGTAGCGGGATCATGAATGTACAAAAAACATACCCAAATAGACTATGGAGGTCCACAAATACAAGTATGTGATGAAAATCAAGGAAACCCAATACAAAAGAGGGGTTTTTCATGGGAAGACATGGGGATTCCAAGCAAAAGAGACATTTCACGAATTCTATAGCATGTTAAGCACAAATCAAGTGTAATGCATCACAAATGAATCATTAATTGGAGAAAAAGAGCGAGAATTGAAGAAATCCCCAAATTGGGAAAACTAGGGCACGATTTGGGGTTTTTCTCCAAATGAGGAGATAAAATCCTAATAAACTAGGAATGATCACAATAGAAACATCACAATCACATGGAAATGCTATTCTATGGAAAGAAATGTGGAAAGAAAGCCTAGATTAAAGTCTACACATGCATTTTTACTCCCCAAGAGGAAATTCTGAGAAAGGTGAAGACTTACTTGGAAGTAGGGGAGTTGAATCTTCTTAAAAGCGCCGAGTTGATGAGTGGAACCGCGAGTGGAAGCGCCGAGGAGACCTCCAAGATCGCCCAAGGAAGAGAGGGAGAGAGAGAAAGAGGAAGGGAAGGAAGTAAGACAGAACAGGGCCTATAGGGCCCTGTTAGCGATTTTACTCTGCCAGGACCGGCAGGCCGACCGGCGGGCCCCCCTGCCAGTCGGTGTCACCCGCCGGTTTGAGGTGCTGGGACCGACAGGCCCCTACCCACCGGTGCAGCCCATCGGTTGTGAAAATTGGAAAAATTTTGAAAATTTTTTTCTAACATGATTATATTGATTATTATTATTGTTATTATTCCTATATTAATGTGTTATGGTCAAGTGGGACCATTGACATACCTGTTGGGGCGTTGGCTTTGTATCTCGGAATTAAGTTGCGATTAATTGTGGACTATCATACACTACAATACCTTATGTGATGGCATACAATTGTGTGCCAAAATCAATTCTCCGGTGTTTAACCAATATGGTGTGATATGTTCCAGGTACAGGGATACAATGGTTCGTACTAGATCCGGTAGCAATGCCCGAGGTACCTCGCGGGGTCCTCGTCCGGTCGGTCGACCATGAATCCCAGGAGGTCCTGCTCTGTGGGGAAAACCTCACCTCCACCACCTCTAGAGACCCTTGGTCAGGGTGGGGCACATGGGGACCCACCTATGACTACACTCCTAGACCCTCCACCGGTCATTACTCCGGGAGATGTTGCTACCATAATTCAGTAGTCACAACAGGCTTTTCAGCAACAAATGCTTCAGCAACAACAAGCATTTATGACTGCTATTCAGCAACAATTGGACCTTTCTCAATCGGGTCATCCTCCCCAGGTACTTACTCCACAGGACCCGCCTGTAGGGTCGGGAACGGGACCACAAGTGGGGGGTACACCTCCAATCCCACCATTCAGTGTTCCTCAGTATGGGATGCCTGCTCCATACTCTTACTATCCGGCTTATGCTCCTAACTTCCCACCGACGAATAATACGTCAAAGGTAGTGGAGTCATTCAAGAGGAACTTACCACCTGTATTCTCTAAGGTGGGGAGTGATCCTCTGGAACCGGACCAATGGATCCAAGAACTAGAGAAAATATTTGAGGTGCTTGAGTGCACGGACGCACAGAAACTCATTTGTGCTGGGTTGCAACTCAAGAAGGAGGCAAAATCTTGGTGGCAAGCCTCCAAGCCCATATTGCTGGCTTCCCATCCAGAACCCACTTGGGAACAGTTCAAGGAGTTGTTCTTGGACAACCATTATTTGCGCAGCTTCAGAGACCGCAAGGAGACTGAGTTTATGGCTTTAACTCAAGGAGGTAAGACTGTCCTTGAGTACCAACAACAATTTGAGAGTTTGTTCCATTTTGCCCCAAGGGATATGACGACAGCTGAAGAGAAGGCCGCGAGATTCCTAAAAGGCCTAAAAGCATCCATTGGGTCTATACTTGAGGTCTTGGATTTGACTGACTATGGCCAGATTGTGCAGAAGGACAAGACCATAGAGGATAAGCAAAGGGGAGAACAGTCCCTCACCCCTGGACTGTGGAAGAGAACAAACCCATTTTCGGATATGGGGAACTCCTCCAAGGCATACCGCGGATCGTATAGTTCTGGGCCTATGTATAGGCAACCCTATAGGCCATCTGGCTACCCTCCTAGATCAGCTGGTGGTTCGGGTTCCATATCTTTTCGCCCGAACACTAGTGCGGCACCTATAGCTCCAAGGCCGCCCCGACCTCCATCTTCAATAGGTCAAGTGCAGAGGGGCCCCGCCCCAGTTCCGACATCTCAAATTCGTTGCTTCAACTGCCATTCTTATGAGCATTATGCAAAAGACTGTCGGGTCAGACCAGCCTTGCCCTCCAGTCAGCCCTCTGCGTTCCGACCTCCCTTAACTCAGGGAAGTCAACCGTAGGGAAGGATGTATGCTCTATCAGCCGAGGAAGCTGAGGCCAGTATAGAAGTAGTAGCAGGTACATTTTAAATTAAGAATTTCCTTATATTAAATATTGATGACCTGCTAAAATTATATGCATTGTTACACTAGGTATCCTACCCATATCAGGCATACCAGCCTATGTTTTATTCGATTCAGGAGCTACTCATTCATTCGCATCTAAGAGATTTGCAGAGAACTTGGGATGTCACCCAGGATCCTGGATCACGGAATGATTGTTAGTATGCCTACGGGTAAAGTTACACAGTTGAAGGAGGTGTATGGGCCGTGCCCAGTGGAGATTAGTAGGAAGAATTTTGAGGCACAACTCATTAAGTTCAATATGCAGAATTTTGATGTTATACTGGGTATGGATTGGTTGTCGGCTCATCGAGCTAATGTGATGTGTGCTGAAAAGCTGATTAGGGTGACAAATGATGAAGGGAAAGAATTGGTATACCGAGCAGATAAAATGAAATGGGGGAGGAAGGTCCTTGTCTCTGCTCTTTAAGCGGTAAAATTGCTAGAAAGTGGATGTCAGGGTTACTTAGCATCGGTACTTGATGTTGATGCAAGGATTACACCTCTAGAGAGTTGGAGTTTGCCATAGATTTGACTCCTGGAGTAGCTTCAGTATCTAAGGCTCCATACAGGATGGCACCAGCTGAATTGAAAGAGTTACAGATGTAGTTGCAGGAATTATTGGAAAAGGGATTTATTTGCCCAAGTGTTTCACCTTGGGGTGCCCCAGTGTTGTTTGTCAAGAAGAAAGATGGCAGCTTGCATATGTGCATCGATTACCGAGAGTTGAATAAACTAACCATTAAGAACCGGTATCCATTACCATGCATTGATGATTTATTTGACCAGTTGCAGGGAGCCAGGGTATTTTCAAAGATAGACCTTTGGTCAGGCTATTATCAGCTCAAGATAAAGAGCAACAACATACCCAAGACAGCATTTAGGACTCAGTATGGTCACTATGAGTTCCTGGTGTTATCGTTTGGGTTAACCAATGCACCGGCAGCATTCATGGATCTAATGAATCGAGTATTTCAGGATGTGCTCGATAAATGGGTAATTGTTTTTATTGACGACATCTTGATCTACTCCAAGACCGAAGAGGAGCACACTCAACACTTGAGAATGGTGTTACAGAGGTTGAGAGAACAGCAGTTGTTTTCCAAGTACAGCAAGTGTGAATTTTGGCTTGAACAAGTTGGGTTCCTGGGGCACGTAGTGTCTAAAGCCGGAATCGAAGTAGATTCTGATAAGGTGAAAGCAGTAGTGGAATGGGAAAGCCCCAAGAATGTCACTGAAATTAGAAGCTTCTTGGGTTTGGCCGGGTACTACCGACGTTTCATTGAGAATTTCGCCTGAATCTCAGCACCAATGACTAAATTAACCAAAAAGGGTGTGAAATTCGACTGGGCAGTGGAATGTGAGAAGAGTTTTCAGGAATTGAAGAATAGGTTGGTGTCGACCCCGGTGTTGACCATCCCTGAAGACACAGGTGGAATGACAATCTACACTGATGCTTCCAAAGTTGGGTTGGGTTGCGTTCTTATGCAACGCGGTAAAGTAATAGCGTATGCATCTCGACAACTAAAGGAGTATGAGAAGAACTACCCCACTCATGACTTAGAACTAGCTGCAGTCATTTTTGCCCTTAAGATTTGGCGACATTATTTGTATGGGGAGAAGTGTGAGATATACAGTGATCACAAAAGTCTGAAGTACTTCTTCACCCAGAAGGATTTAAACATGAGACAGAGGAGATGGCTTGAGCTCATGAAGGATTATGACTGCGACATTCAGTACCACCCCGGCAAGTCAAATGTAGTGGCAGATGCATTGAGTCGGAAGGCACAAACTGTGTCACTCTCATGCTTAGCAGTCAGCCCACCACTCGTGCAAGAGGCGATGCTAATGGATGAAGCCCTCTTGTATGAAGGAGCAACCTTAGAATTGGAACGTCAACCAGAAAACCTTAAATGGTTGACTGTATCCTTGACTGCTCTATAGGTACATCCGGCTATTAGGTAAGAGGTAATAATGAAACAACCTTTGGATCCTGAATTGCAGCGGATCAGAGTTAAGGTTCAAGATCAAACAATGAATGACCCAGATTTTGTTTTAGCCAGTGATGGGGCATTGATGTTTCGAGGCAAACTGTGTGTACCCGATGATTTGGATATACAAGATAAGATAGTACAAGAAGCACATAGCTCCAAGTACTCACTCCACCCAGGGAGTACAAAGATGTACAAAGACCTCAAACAAAATTATTAGTGGCCAAGCATGAAAGTCACAATAGCTCTGTATGTGGCGACTTGCCTCACATGCCAGAAAGTAAAAGCTGCGAGGCATCGACCTTATGGTACTCTTCAGCCACTCCCAGTACCAGAATGGAAGTGGGAGAGGATTGCAATGGACTTCGTCACCGGACTACCATGTACACCTAAGGGAATGGACGCGATATGGGTGATCGTTGATCGGCTTACCAAGATTTCTCATTTCATTCCCATCAAGACCAAATTCTCTATGGCCAAACTAGCACAACTTTACATGGACAACATAGTGCGCTTACATGGAGTGCCAGTGAGCATTGTTTCAGATAGGGACCCAAGGTTCACTTCCAGATTTTGGAAAAGCTTACAGCGTGCCTTGGGATCACAGCTGAATTTGAGTACGGCTTTCCACCCACAGACTGATGGTCAGTCGGAGCAAACCATACAGATATTAGAGGACATGCTCAGGGCATGTACGATGGAGATGAGTGGCAGTTGGGAAGAATATATACCACTTATGGAGTTTTCCTATAACAACAGTTACCAAGCTACAATTGGGATGGCTCCATATGAGGCATTATATGGCAGGAAGTGTAGAACTCCTTTGTATTGGGATGAGGTAGGCGAACTTCAAATGTTAGGACCTGAGATGATACAGATGACTTGTTACAAAGTCGACATTATTCGAGAACGGATTAAAGCAGCTCAGTCCCGTCAAAAGAGCTATGCGGACACCCGCAGAAAAGACATTGAATTTCAGCCAGGAGAAAAGGTATTTCTCAAGATCTCTCCTACTAAAGGGTTACAAAGGTTTCACCAAAAGGGGAAGTTGAGCCCAAGATACATTGGACCATTTGAGATCTTAGCCCGGGTTGGCTCAGTAGCCTACATGCTTGCTCTGCCACCTTCACTTGGGGATGTTCATAATGTATTCCATGTATCCATACTGAAGCGATATGTTCATGACCCCTCTCATATATTAACTGTGGAGCCAGAATACCTTGAAGCTGACATGACCTATATGGAGCAACCAGCTGAAATTTTGGACCGAAAGGTGAAAATCCTTCGCAACTCAAGAAAGAGGATGAAATGCAAGCCAAGTACCCTCATCTTTTTGATCAACCAGGTACATAATTTCGAGGACGAAATTTTTCAGAAGGGGGGGATAATGTAATACCCTACTTCTTAAACCTGGTCTAATTACACGGTTGAACCTATTTAACTATGCAAGACCCGAACCGGAGAGAGTTAGAGCGGGCTCCTTATGGACTATGATGGCAAGGGTGACCTTAAACACCGGCTGGCCCGATAAGTCCGAGCCAGTGCCAGAAGAGACGGGAGTACCCAAGCCATGTACATGGACCTATTATAAGGCCATGTACGGATAAATCAGGTATTGTAGCCATATATTAAGGTGTGTACGTATATTACATCGTATACCAGGGGTGGGGTTCGCGCCGAGGCCCGAACTCTATCAAAATCCCAAGTTTTGGCCCTTAGGTGGGCGGACAGGTGGGCGCACCCAGCCACCTGAGTGACCCATCCATGTGAACTATTCATTATTTAGGAAGTATATATATAGCATTTATGATTTTCTTTTCTTTTCATTTATGACACCCGTACGTTGGTGAGGATAGTAAAGAGGAGAGAGAAAAGAAAGGGAAGAAGAAGGGAAGAGAAGGATTTTAGCGGCGCCGAAGCTTGATCTTTCCATTCTGGCGCCGGGAGAGTGATCTTCAACTCTAGATCTATATTTAGAGGTAAGCAAAGTTGGGTTCCTTGAACATTCACCATACCCAAGCATAAACCCTTGATTCGAGTAGGGTTTCTTGAGATATTGTAAATCCCTTTTGAAATGATGAATCTAAGGTTTAATAGATGATTTATGTGTTGATCTTGAAGGATTTGAAGAGGTATTGACAAGATTGGAGAAGCATTGTGGGTTTGAAGTGATTTTGAGGGTTTGAAGGTGTTCTTGAGCAAAGAAGGTGTGATGGTTTCCCATCACTTGAATCTAACCTAGATCTAGGTTAGAACCACCCTATAAGATATTGAAAGTGTGAAGAATGGGTTGGGAGAAGCCCCATTTGAATCCCCAAAGAATGGAGGATGTTGGGAAGAAACAGCAGTTTTCCCACCAAGACCGGTGGGTAGGACCGGTGGGCCATCTGGCCCGCCTGTAAGCACCCAACTGAGAGGACAGGGCCTTCGGGCACAATCGGCGGGCCAGACCGGTGGGCTAATCGGCAGGCCACCCTACCCGCCGGTCTTAGCAGGGCCCTCTGGCCCAACCGGTGGGCCAACCTACCCGTCGGTCCCAACCGGTGGGCCAGACAGGTGGGCTGTCTGACCCACCTGTGTGGCCCCGAATGTGATTCTTACGTCCGATTGGACCCAAATCGAACGTCCGACCTTATTTTAATGTTCTAAACATGATTTTGTCATTGGATCTCATTAATTTTGATTCCAAAATGGTGAAGTACTAACCCCGTTCAATCATGTTAGGTTCACCAAATCCTACGCTTCTCACACCGGATCTCACCCGTACCGAACGGGAATCCTTGTACACTACAGGTAAGTGGGGAGAGGACGTGTGGCCTTGTTTCAAGGCATTGTTTGGCATTCATTTACTTGTATCTAGTCTAGTCATGCCATCATGATTATGCTATGTAGATTAGTCATCTTCACATTGTGATGCATGTGTGCTATGTTTACTTTCTAAATGCCAACGGATGAGATGCTTATGTGATTGAATGTTGACATCATTGTGCATGATGCATTGATAGACTAGATGCTGTAGTCAGCTTGGAAATGAGTGCATTGGTGGCCCGTGGTACGGGACACGGAGGCACTATGCAATTGTACTACTGTCATTTAGGAGCATGCGGTTTAGGATTTCACCTTTCCGTGCTACGACCCTTCCCAACAGGGGTTAAGGTGTTGGGTTACCATTTGGGGGAAAGCAGTGGTCGCGGTTGTCGGGTCACTGTGGCAGTTAGACATAACGCCCAACGGGTCATTAGGACCGTCTGCAACCCCGGTGGTATATTCAAGAGGGCCAATCGTACTGCTTTGAAATTGCTGGAGTCAGCACCTTTAATTTCAGTCATTTACATTTTTGTTGAGAGCCGGTGGTCGACATGTTTTTATTTTTCCGAGTACTCACAGTGGGCCTTCTCCGACAACCCTATGGGCGTATCGCGGGATGGAGTTCACGGCTCGTACCCGGAGTATACGCGCACTGTGGCTGTAGTAGCACTAAACCAAAGACTTAGTAATGTTGATTAGGTGGATGTGATTTAAAATGTATTGCATGGCATGTAGTGCATATGATTGTATTTTGATGCGTGGACTGCTGTGTGGTCCATCTTACCACTTACTGAGCTAGTGAGCTCATCCCACGGGTACCCCCTTTTTAGATGATTTTG
Organism: Macadamia integrifolia; assembly: GCF_013358625.1. NCBI lineage: Eukaryota > Viridiplantae > Streptophyta > Magnoliopsida > Proteales > Proteaceae > Macadamia > Macadamia integrifolia. The sequence continues at coordinate 20,474,983 of NC_056570.1, forward strand.
CAGGTCATACATCTGAGGAGCATGGGGTGGGTCCCATAGTCGAGTTCACTGAAGAGGACTGGTGGGCCCCTAGGAGTTAGAGCACGGCACTGACTGCTCGTGCGAGAGTTGTGCTGTGGGACCGCAGTTCTGATGCCGAGCTAAGCTCTATTTTTTAGGCCGAGCTTAGCTCTACCATGTGATGCCGAGCTGGGCTCAAACCTTGATGCTAAGCTGAGCTCTAGCCTTTGATACCGAGCCGATCTGTGTACTCTGATTATTTTGATGATTTCCTTTATATACTTGATATGTGAATTGTTTTTATTGTGATAACTATTGTATCACAATTCGGGTATCAAGTATTATGGGATTATTACAGGTAAAACTTAGTCTTCCGCTGATCTGATAAGTTTTTATTAGTTGTGTGTAGTTAACCGGTGTTCACCTGGTCACTGGCCCGGTTCAGTGAGAACGGGGTGTGACAAAGGGTGTGCGGGCAATGGTAGGGATAGGGGTGTATGGCACATGGCATGCGGCTACGCATGGGTGTGCGACATATAGCAGAGGGGCAGCATGCACATAGGCGCTTGCAGCAGCAGGTAGGGGTAGTATACACATGGGCGCAGTAAGGTAGGTAGGGGCTCGACCGTGGCTAGCCGGGGCACGGGCATACTGGTTGGGCAAAAGCTAGCGTGCATTATATGGGCTGGACAGCAACCAGCGCGTAGTGTGCACAAGATCATAGAATTTTTTGGGGATGATCATAGGAGATCCAACGGTCTGATTTTGGCATGCCATTTATCATTAGAATCGTATTTCTGAGTACTATCCATCCGTAAGGTGATCTTGACCGGATCCCTTCGTATATAGAAAGTCAAAATTGGACCCTCTTCTCTCCCATGCGAGGGTTTCCAAGGTTTTTCAGGTAGGAGATGAATTTGGAGTATTTGGGTAGGTAGGGGATTTTCCCAGGTTTCTAGCCGGCTTGCCAGTATTTGTGGCATACGTATGAGAAAATGTAATTTTCTGAGGATGATTGCGGGAGATCTGATAGTCCAATTTTAACGTGCCATATATGTCACACCCCGTTCACACAGAACCGGGCCAGTGATCAGGTTAACACCAGTTAACCCAAACCTGCCAGGATCATCTGATACAGTATCCCACCATAGTACACATACAACTAAGAAAGTGTTCAATAGTTCTGCGGAAGACTTAGTTTACCTATAAATATTCCCTTTATACTTGATACCCAAATTGTAATTACATAGTTAAGTACATGTGGGCCCGCAAGCATGATATTTACATAAAAAGAATACAATTTACATATCAAGTACACAAAAGGAATCATTAAAAATCAGAGAGTTAGCTCAGCTCGGTATTAGAAGAATCCATGTCGTGCTCTAGTTCCTCAGGGACCCACCAATCCTCTTCAGGGAATTCAACTGTGGCGCCCGACCCGTGCTCTTCAGTTTGATGACCTATAAAATCATCTAAAAGAGGTGCACACGTGGGATGAGCTCACTAGCTCAGTAAGTGAAAAGAAGGACCACACAACAGTCCACACAACAAATCACAACCATATGCTCTATATGCTATGCAATTCATTTTAAATCACATCCACCTAAATAACATTACTAAGTCCTTGGTTTAGTGCTACTACAACCACAGTGCACGTATACTCCGGGTACGAGCCGCGAACTCCATCCCGTGATACGCCCATAGGGCTGTCGGAGAAGGCCCACCGTGAGTACTCAGAAAAGTAAAACATACCGACCACCGGCTCTCAACATAAAGTAAATAACAGAAATAAAGGTGCTGACTCCAGCAATTTAAAAGCAGTACGATTGGCCCTCTTGAATACACCACCGGGGTTGCCAACTGTCCTATTGACCAGCCGGGCGTATGTCTAACCACCACAGTGACCCGACAACCGTGATTATTGCCTCCCCCAAAATGGTAACCCAACATCTCAACCCCTGTTGGGAAGGATCGTAGCACGGAAAGATGATAATCCTACACCTCATGCTCCTATATGACATAGTACGATTACATAGTGCCTCTGCATCCCATTCCATGGGCCACCAATACACTCGTTTCCAAGCTAACTATGGCATCTAGTCTACTAATGCATTATGCACAATGATGTCATCATTCATCACATATTCACATCATCATTTGACATTAAGAAAATAAACACAACACACAAGTCATAATAATATGAGGATGGCTAAGTTACACATAATTCACATGATGACATGACTAGTCTAGATACAATTAAATGAATGCCAAACAAGCCTTATCATAAGGCCAAACGTCCTCTCCCCACTTACCTGTAGTGTACAAGGACTCACGCTCGGTATGGGTGAGATCCGGTGCGATAAGCGTACGTGTTGGTGAACCTAACATAAGTGAATGGGGTTAGCATTTCACCATTTTGGAATCAAAATTATCACGACCCAATGACAAAATCAAGTTTAGAATCCTAAAAGAAGGTCGCACGTCTGTTTTGGGTCCATTCGGACGTAAAAATCACGTTGGGAGCCTCTCGGGTGGGTCGGACAGCCACCTGTCATGACCCACCAGTCCACCGGTCCTGACCGGCAGGTAGGTCGGCCCACTGGTCTGGCCCATCAGTTGGGCCCGAGGGTCCTGCTAAGACCAGTGGGTAGGTTGGCCCGTCGATCGACCAGCCAGTTGGGCCCGTCGGTTGGCCCCAAGGGTCTGCCCTCTCAGGCGGGTACCCTCAGACGGGCCATTTGGCCCACCGGTTTGGCCCACCGGTCTTGGCGGGAAAATGCCATTTTTCCCCAAACCTTCCCCAACCTTTGAGGAATCAAATGGAGCTTTTCCAAACCCATTCTCCACACATTCAAGGTCTCATAAGATGGTTCTAACCTAGATCTAGGTTAGATTTAAGGAATAGAGAGCCATCTTACCTTCTTTGCTCAAGAACTCCTTCAAAACCCCAAAATCACTTCAAATCACCAATGCTTTTGCCAACCTTGTAAACACTTCTTCAAATCCTTCAAAATCAACACATAGAGATCATCTATTAAACCTTAGATTCATCATCTCAAGGGGGATTTACAAGATCTCAAGAAACTCTACCCAAATCAAGGGTTTTACTTGGGTATGGTGAAAGTTTAATGAATCTAGCCTTTGCTCACCTCTAAACATAGATCTCGCATTGGAGATCACTCTTTTGGCATCGGAATGGGAAGATCAAACCCCAACACTGCTGAAATCCATCTCTTCTTCCTCTTCCTTCTCTTTTCCTCTTCTTTCCCTTCTTTTCTCTCTCCTCTTTACTCTTCTCACCAAAAGTCCGAGTGTCATAAATGAGAAAAAGAAAAAGGGAAAACATAAGGTAGCTATTTATACCTTTTAGAATAACTAAGTAATCACATGGGTGGGTCACTCAGGTGGGTGGATGCGCCCACCTGAGAGCCGAAAATTGGTCAACAAGTGGGATTTTGATGGGATTCGACTCTCGACACGAATCACCCTCTCGGCGTAAGGTATATTGTACGTATGCGCTTTCGAATACGACTACATACCTGCTTTATCAGTACATGGCCTTATGATATGTGCATGTACACGTCTTGGGTACACCCGTCTCCTCTGGCACTGGATCGGATTTGTCTGGCCAGCCTGTGTTTAAGGTCACCCTGGCCACCATAGTCCATGAGGAACCCGCCTTAACTCTCTTCGATTCGTGTCTTGCATGGTTAAACCGGGTCAACCGTGTAATCAGATCGGGTTTAAGAAGTAGGGTCTTATCGGTCCAAATCTTCAACCGGCGGGTTGACACCGGCGGGCAGGTTGGCCCGCCGGTCCTACCCGAGCGGCAATTTCAGATAGGGATTTGAAGCCCCTATTCATCATTTGTTCTCACGTTTTCTTCCTCACTCTCTCTCTCTCTCTCTCAGGAGATTTCGGAGAGCTTCTTGACGCATCTACTCACGATCTCACTCAATGATCCGGCGCTTTTGGGAAGATTCAACTCCTCTACTTACAAGTAAGTTTCTTCCTCATTTTCTTCTCAGAACTTGTACTTGGGGGGGTAGAACTCATGTGTAGTCTTTAATCTAGGTTCTTTTCCTGTGTTTCTTTCCATGGAATAGTGTTTCGTTGAAAATGTGATGTTTCCCTTGTGATTTATTTCTAGTTTTAGGATTTACTTCTCAATTTTTGAGAGAAACCCCAACCGTGCCCTAGTTTTCTCAAATTTGGGGATTTCTTCAATTTCTGCTCTTTTCTTCCCAATTAATAACTCAAATGCAATGCATTATGTTTGATTTGTACTTAACATGCTGTAGAGATCATGGAAAGTCCCTTATGTTTCAAATCCCATTTCTTCCCATGAACATCCATCTTTGTGTTGGGTTTCTTTGATTCTCTTTCACCTCAATATCATAATAATAGATTGTTTTTGTATATTCTAAATTGTATAATGATGGCATTTCATCCATGAACATGTAAGCTTCATGCTTCACTCTATTGTGAGTCTTTTCATTTTTTTCCTTAGATTGAACTTGCACAATAAGAATTGGGATTTTTTTTCCATTCCCTAGTTGCCATGCTTTATACTCCTTTCGTCACTTTCTATTTTGCCATAATTTCTATCTTGTCACTTACCATGCACTTCATCCATATATTTTCTATCATTCATCGCTTGTCACATTTCATCATATTTCTATTTTGCCACGATTTGGATTTTGGGGCTTCCTCTTATTGCTCACCCACCTATTATTCCCTTTGTTATTCCCTTTTTCCCTTACTCACCATTTGTTTCCTCTTTTCTTGCCAGGATGTCTTCTCGCAAGGGCAAGGGACCCGCATCCTCTTCTACTCGGTGTAAGACCACCGCTTCCAAACGGAAGAGTGCGGGGACTAGTTCCCCAGCCCCTCGCACAGGGCGACCCGGACCTGCCCCTAGTGATTCTTTCGACTATGACGAGGAACTCTTCCGCTGTTCAGAGGTAGCAACCAACTGGCAGGCCTTCCTAAAGAGTTCTGTAATGATGGAGAAGACTGTGGTAGTTGATGACTTCCACAAGGCTCAACTTCAGGAGAGGTTCACCGCACTGGGCTGGCAGTCTATCCTCCACATAGACCGTCCATGCTACGAGTAGCTGGTTCGTAGATTCTACTGTAACCTGGAGGTCTCCTACCAGTACGGAGAGTATGTGATAACCAACATGGTGAAGGGGATGGACATTCAGTTGACCGTGGACACCTTGGCTAGCATTTTGGGTGTCTCCTCAGCTAGGCACCGATTCTACAGTCCTCCCAAGAGTAAGACCATGGGCCCGTTCATGAGTTCGGAGACACCGGACCACATCTATGAGACCATCTGTGGCAGCACGGAGCATCCGGATTCCGAGACATCATTTTACCCAGAGGTTCGTGTGTTTACCCGTTTGGTCCAGTTCAACTTGCTCCCCAAAGGAGGTCATCGGAACCAAGTGGGCTTTATAGCGGCCTTCTTAGCTTACTGCATCTATACGGCCTTAGAGGGAGGCACCAAGCACTTGTGCTTGCCTTACGTCATCCTCAAGACGATGGAGCACCATACTTCACACCCTGAGGATGGAGGATTTCCATATGACAGGATCCTCACCAGGATCTTTGAGTTCTTTGGGGTGGACCTGAGTGGTGAGGAGGGGAAGACTCCAGCAGATAAGTTCGACAGGGGAAATCTATTGAGGATGGGCCTCCACACTCTTATAGATGTACCTCAGAGAGCAGGAGCTCAGAGAGGTAGGGATAGGAGGGTCGCCCCTATGGAGGATGTTCCTATGGAGGAGGAGTCCAGTGAGGAGGATGAGGACTATGTTCCTCAGGATGGGGAGGAGGATTTTGTGGATGAGGACATCCTTGAGAAGGTGCCTCAGGAGTCGAGAGGTGCTAATCCTGGCTTCACTAGAGCTGCAGGCCCACAGCATAGAGCCCCACCACCTGAGAGTGGTACATATGATTTTGAGGGCATGATGTCTACTATGAGGGCTCTGAAGGACGGGCAAGATCAGCTGTTAAGAAGACTGGATAAGAGTGCTTCTAGGGAGGAACGCATCTTGGAGAGGCAGGCTACTTTAGAGAATTCCTTTCTCAGACTTGGCCAGGACTTGGATACAATGGCCAACGCCATTTCAGCAGATTTTGGCCGACTTCGGAGGGAGGTACAGCTAGTGAACTCGAGGTTCGACTACGACAACCATCGACTCAACGTTAACTCCAGACCTTAGGTGAACATAGTAGTATTGGACAATGATGATGACGATGGTCAGTGAGGACTTAGCTCATCCACACCAATTTCTCACCTGTTTCATGTTGTTGATCTCATTGTATTTTTTTTTCTTTCTCTTCTCATTCTTTGTATTTTCTCTGTAACTGGACTTATTTGTGGGTTGATGTGTTTTGATGGTGGTTTGTGGTGAATTTGTATGTTTGAATACCTGTGTAGTTTAGTTGGGGTATCTTTTGTAAATTTTGATCATTGTTATTTATATATCTGTTGTTTATCAGGTGTTTGTGTAAAATTGTTTTTGGAAATCTTGTTTTGCGCCATTATGCTGCCGAAATTTTGTCAAACTCGTACTCGATGGGTTATGACATCAATTAATAAACCTTTCATTTTCTCTCATGCATGCCATGAATGCAATATCTAGATGCAACCATTTTTATTACTTTCTTTCTTTGGCTTTTAACTCTTTAAAGTTTTTACATTAACCCAATCCCATTTCCTATTATAGATTCTATGGGGTCTAATGGTATGTTGTGAGTGGAATAGAGCATCACGCTCTGATACCACCGTTGTCACACCCCGTTCACACAGAACTGGGCCAGTGACTGGGTTAACACTAGTTAACCCAAACCTGCCAGGATCATCTGATACAGTATCCCACCACAGCACACATACAACTAAGAAAGTGTTCAACAGTTCAGCGGAAGACTTAGTTTACCTGTAAACATTCCCTTTATACTTGATACCCAAATTGTAATTACATAGTTAAGTACATGTGGGCCCGCATGCATGATATTTACACAAAAAGAATACAATTTACATATCAAGTACAGAAAAGGAATCATCAAAAATCAGAGAGTTAGCTCAGCTCGGTATTAGAAGTAGGGCTCAGCTCGATATCAAAAGGTAGAGCTCAACTCGGTATCAAAAGGTAGAACTTAGCTCGATATCAAAGCAAGGCTCAGCTCGGTATCAGGAGGTAGAGCTCAGCTCGGTATCATAACTGCAGTCCCGCAGCACAGCTCTCGCACGAGCAATCCGTGCCGTGCTCTAGTTCCTCAGAGACCCACCAATCCTCTTCAGGGAATTCAAATGTGGGGCCCGACCCGTGCTCTTCAGTTTGATGACCTGCAAAATCATCTAAAAGAGGTGCACACGTGGGATGAGCTCACTAGCTCAGTAAGTGAAAAGAAGGACCACACAGCAGTCCACACAACAAATCACAACCATATGCTCTATATGCTATGCAATTCATTTTAAATCACATCCACCTAAACAACATTACTAAGTCCTTGGTTTAGTGCTACTACAACCACAGTGCGCGTATACTCCGGGTACGAGCTACGAACTCCATCCCGCGATACGCCCATAGGGCTGTCGGAGAAGGCCCACCATGAGTACTCAGAAAAGTTAAACATGTCGACCACTGGCTCTCAACATAAAGTAAATAACAGAAATAAAGGTGCTGACTCCAGCAATTTAGAAGCTGTACGATTGGCCCTCTTGAAATACCATCGGGGTTGCCGACTGTCCTATTGACCAGTCGGGCGTATGTCTAACCACCACAGTGACCCGACAACCGTGATTATTGCCTCCCCCAAAATGGTAAACCAACATCTCAACCCCTGTTGGGAAGGGTCGTAGCACGGGAAGATGATAATCCTACACCACATGCTCCTATATGACATAGTACGATTGCATAGTGCCTCCGCGTCCCATTCCATGGGCCACCAATACACTCATTTCCAAGCTGACTATGGCATCTAGTCTACTAATGCATTATGCACAATGATGTCATCATTCATCACATATTCACATCATCATTTGACATTAAGAAAATAAACACAACACACAAGTCATAATAATATGAGGATGGCTAAGTTACACATAATTCACATGATGACATGACTAGTCTAGATACAATTAAATGAATGCCAAACAAGCCTTATCATAAGGCCAAATGTCCTCTCCCCACTTCCCTGTAGTGTACAAGGACTCACGCTCGGTATGGGTGAGATCCGGTGCGAGAAGCGTACGTGTTGGTGAACCTAACATAAGTGAATAGGGTTAGCATTTCACCATTTTGGAATCAAAATTAACATGACCCAATGACAAAATCAAGTTTAGAATCCTAAAAGAAGGTCGCACGTCTGTTTTGAGTCCGTTCAGACGTAAAAATCACCTTGGGAGCCTCTCGGGTGGGTCGGACAGCCCACCTGTCATGACCCACCAGTCAGACCCACCGGTCCTGATCAGCGGGTAGGTCGGCCCACCGGTCGGCCTGCCAATCTGGCCCACCGGTTGGGGCCGAGGGTCCTGCTAAGACCGGCGGGCAGGTTGGCCCGGCGGTTGGCCCCGAGGGTCTGCCCTCTCAGGCGGGTGCCCTCAGGCAGGCCATTTGGCCCACCGGTTTGGCCCACCGATCTTGGTGGGAAAATGTCATTTTTCCCTAAACCTTCCCCAACCTTTGGGGAATCAAATGGAGCTTTTCCAAACCCATTCTCCACACATTCAAGGTCTCATAAGATGGTTCTAACCTAGATCTAGGTTAGATTTAAGGAATGGAGAGCCATCTTACCTTCTTTGCTCAAGAACTCCTTCAAAACCCCAAAATCACTTCAAATCACCAATGCTTTTGCCAACCTTGTAAACACTTCTTCAAATCCTTCAAAATCAACATATAGATCATCTATTAAAACTTAGATTCATCATCTCAAGGGGGATTTACAAGATCTCAAGAAACTCTACCCAAATCAAGGGTTTTACTTGGGTATGGTGAAAGTTTAAGGAACCTAGCCTTTGCTCACCTCTAAACGTAGATCTCGCATTGGAGAACACTCTTTTGGCATCGGAATGGGAAGATCAAACTACGGTGCCGCTGAAATCCATCTCTTCTTCCTCTTCCTTCTCTTTTCCTCTTCTTTCCCTTCTTTTCTCTCTCCTCTTTACTCTTCTCACCAAACGTTCGAGTGTCATAAATGAGAAAAAGAAAAAGGGAAAACATAAGGTAGCTATTTATACCTTTTAGAATAACTAAGTAATCACATGGGTGGGTAACTCAGGTGGGTGGATGCGCCCACCTGAGAGCCGAAAATTGGTCAACAAGTGGGATTTTGATGGGATTCGACTCTCGACACGAATCACCCTCTCGGCGTAAGGTATATTATACGTATGCGCTTTCGAATACGGCTACATACCTGCTTTATCAGTACATGGCCTTATGATATGTGAATGTACACGTCTTGGGTACACCCGTCTCCTCTGGCACTGGATCGGATTTGTCTGGCCAGCCTGTGTTTAAGGTCACCCTAGCCACCATGGTCCATGAGGAACCCGCCTTAACTCTCTTCGATTCGTGTCTTGCATGGTTAAACCGGGTCAACCGTGTAATCAGACCGGGTTTAAGAAGTAGGGTCTTACAATATATCTTTAAAATCATATTTTCGAGCACTATCCATATGCATGGTCACTTGAAGATATATAAGAAGTTAAAATTTAGACCTTCTTCTCTCCTGCATAGGGGATTCTAGGGTTTTCAGATAGGTTGGGGATGTTTTAGGGTTCTCTTAGTCAATCATCATCTCTATTGATCGAAAGTCGGAAGTCGCGTCCAAGATCTGCATTTCATCACAACCAAAAGAGGGTGACAAAATTGGGTGTCTACACTAATAGCTCATCGGCTCTGGAACCATGCTAATGTTCTTCAGATTGCAAAATCCCTTGAGGACAAGCAGAGGGAAGGATATCAGGTCCAGGCAGCACGAAGGGCCAAGATAGGTAACACAAGGAGACAATTTGGAAAGTTTGGAAGGGGAGCTTCTTTTACCACAATACCCAAACAGGAAGGCTAGTGGAGCTTTTACCCAATCACAGTCAACATAGTCTTAGCCAACAGCGTCTACAACTCAGCCTATTAATGTGTGATGTTATGTGTGCCAACAATTGGGGCATTATGCAAGATTTTTTCCTTAGAGGAAATCTAATGAGCAAAGTGTGGCTTCTACTTCTGCATCCACCAAGAAATCACAGTCAATTGGGAAGGTCTTCGCACTAACAGCTGAGGAAGCTGAGGTTGCACCTGGAATAGTGACAGGTACAGTGCTTGTTTCTAGTATACTAGCATATGTATTATTTGATTCTGGTGCATCTCATTCATTTGTATTTTCTAAATTTTCTCCAAGGCTGGGTGTGAAGCCTAAAAAAACATATCAGTTGATGATCAATACACCTACAGGGTTTAGTGCAAACTTAGAGGATGTGTATGAACCCTGTACTATTCAAATTTGTGAGGGAGAAATGATAGCCCATTAGATTTGCATAGGCATGAAAGATTTTTATGTTATCCTAGGTATGGATTGGCTATTTGCATACAGAGCTTGTGTGCTCTGTGCTGAGAAGAAAATAGTATTTAGACCCAGAAATGGAGATGAGTTTGTATTTCAGGGACATAGAAAGGAAACTAGGACGATGTTGATTTCTGCTATTCAAGTGCAGAAATTATTAGAGGAAGGATGTGAAGCATACATGGCATGTGTCCAAGATATTACTAACAAAGAATGCTACATTGGAAGAACTGGAAGAAGTAAGAGAATTTCTAGATTTATTCCCAGAGGATTTGTATAGTGTGCCCCCAGATAAGGAGACTGAATTATGTATTAATCTAATACCTGGGATAGCACCAGTGTCAAAGGCACCCTACAGGATGGTTCTAGCTGAATTGAAGGAGTTGAAGGAACAATTGCAGGACTTTTTGAAGAAGAGTTTTATTAGACCCAGTGTATCACCTTGGGGATCTTTAGTCTTGTTTGTGAAGAAGAAAGACGGGAGTTTACGGACGTGTATTAATTATCGGGAGTTGAACAAGTTGACAATTAAGAACCAGTATCCTCTTCCCCATATTGATGATTTGTTTGATCACTTGCAAGGAGCCAGTACATTTTCCAAGATATATTTAAGGTCAGGGTATCACCAGTTGAAGATCAAGGAGAGTGATATCCCAAAGATAGCTTTCAGGACAAGGTATGGCCATTATGAATTTTTGGTTATGCCATTTGGATTGACCAATGCACTAGCAACTTTTATGGGGTTGATGAATAGAGTATTTCATGATATTCTAGATCAATATGTAATAGTATTTATTGATGATATCTTGATCTATTCTAAGACTAAAGAGGAGCATGCAATTCACTTGAGGTCAGTATTACAAAGATTGAGAGAGAAGCAGTTGTATGTTAAGTTTAGTAAATGTGAATTCTAGAAAGGTGAAGGCAGTATTAGATTGGGAGTCTTCAAAGACTATTAGTGAGATTCAGACTTTTCTGGGTTTAGCAGGTTATTACAGGAGATTTATTGAGAACTTTGCCTGGATTTCTGCTCATATGACTCAGTTGACTAGAAAAGGAGTCAAATTTGAGTGGACCGAGGAATATGAAAGTAGCTTTCGGGAATTGAAGAACTGACTGGTGACAGTTTCAGTTCTTGCCATTCCAGATGGTACATCAGGTTTGGTGGTATACAGTGATGCATCCAAACAAGGTTTAGGATGTGTGTTGATGCAGAATGGTAGGGTAATTGCTTATGCTTCTAGGAAATTGAGAGATTATGAAAAGAATTATCCCACCCATGACCTGGACCTAGTATCAGTCATTTTCACTTTGAAAATTTGGTGTCACTATCTGTATGGTGAGAAATGTGAGATTTATAGTGACCACAAGATCCTTAAGTATCTATTCACTCAGAAAGAATTGAACATGAGGCAAAGGGGATGGCTGGAACTATTGGAGGACTATAACTACATTATTCATTATCATCTTGGGAAAGTTAATGTGGTAGTAGATGCTCTCAGTAGGAAACACAAGGTTATTACATTGGCTGCACTTACTGCCAACCTTGGGTTGATTGAGGAAGCAAGAGAGTTTGGTCAGTAAGTAATTGTGGGAGTGGAAACACCTGAAGATATATCACTTGCCACACTTACTATTAAACCATCATTGTTTGAACAGATTAAGGAAGCCCAACCTAAGGATGATATAGTGAGGAAAATCATAAATGCAATCAATGATGGAAGACAGAGAGATTTGAGGTTCACATTGGAAGATAGAACTTTGTGGTTCAATGACAGATTGTGTGTTCCAAGAGAAGAGAGACTAATAAAGTTAATTTTGAGTGAAGCTCACAGTACCCCTTACTCTGTACATCCTGGAAGTACTAAAATGTCTACAGATCTAAAGAAAACTTACTGGTGTCATGGTATGAAGACTGATGTTGCAGAGCATGTAGCAAAATGTATGAATTTTCAGTTGGTGAAAGCATTAAGACAGAGGCCACATGGGGCTATTACAACCTCTGCCAGTACTAGAATGGAAATAGGAACATATCACTATGGATTTTGTGATAGGATTACCCAAAACTAGAAGAGGGAATGACACTATATAGGTGATTGTTGACAGGCTGACCAAAATAACCCATTTTATACCTATGAAGATATCTTACTCCATGGAGAAGTTAATACAGTTGTACATTGATAACATAGTGAGATATCATGGTGTTCCTACTAGTATTGTTTCTAACTGTGATTCCTGCTTCACTTCTAAATTTTGGGAAAGTATACAAAAGGCATTGGGAACAAAATTGAAATTTAGTATAACATTTCATCCTCAGACAAATGGATAGACTGAAAAACAATCTAGACTTTGGAAGATATGTTGAGGGCTTGTGCTATAGATATGGGCTATAGTTGGGATGAGCATATAACATTAGTTGAATTTGCATATAACAATAGCTATCAATCAACTATTGGTATGGCACCATTTGAAGCTCGATATGGAAAGAAATGTAGAACCCCATTGTATTGGGATGAAGTAAAGAAGAATTTTGGGACCTGAGTTGGTACAAGCTACCCATGAGAAGGTAGATATGATCAGGGAAAGAATCAAGGTAGCTCAATCCAGGCAGAAAAGTTATGCAGACAACAGGAGGAAGCCTCTAGAGTTTGAGGTGGGTGAAAAGGTATTTTTGAAAATTTCACCAATCAAAGGCATCAAGAGATTTGGAAAGAGAGGTAAATTTAAGTCCGAGGTATATAGGATCCTTTGAGATATTGAATCAGATTGGAAAAACAGCCAATAGATTGGCATTACCCCAGAGTTGGACATTCCATAATGTTTTCCATGTCTCTATGTTGAAGAAGTACATCCTAGATCCTTCACATGTATTACTTACAGTAGAACCTTTGGAGTTGAATGATGATTTGAGCTATAAAGAACAACCTGAAGGAATCTTTGATAGAAAAGAATATCAACTCCGGATTCGAACCATACCATATGTGAAGATCAAGTGGAAGAACCACCCTGAACAAGAACCTTCCTGGGAAAGAGAAGATGAAGTGAAAGGGAAGTACCCAATACTATTTGGTTTACCAGGTAATTCTTGCAAATTTCAAAGACGAAATTTTTTGTAAGGAGGGGGGAAAATGTAACACCCTAAATCTCACCTCTTTACACTAGCTGTGTACAGGCAAGAATAACATGCTGGAGAGACCAATACTAGCTTGGCTGGTAGCAGTGGAATGCCAAGAAGGGAAGAATGACCCAACATGAACTTGTACATCTTGCCAACAGTGTTGGAGGAATCAACAAGAAGAGTGGGCCAACAGGTAGACATTTACCTTTACTAAGGGTTGGTAATGATACATGATTGAACAGACTCAAAGGAGAACAAGTCTCGCTTAACCAGCTAGAGATTTCTGGACATCATAGGTAGGCCTGTCGACTAGACAAAATGATCAGCTTTGACTGAAATGGGTCCCATTCTTGAAATTAGATATGTGGACCTATTTCCATGTGTTTGTTATGATTAATTGGGTTAAATAATATAATTATAAAATAAAAATTATAATTTAAAGATGGGTAAATAGTTATTATATATGTAATTATAATATCACATAATCATAGATTTATATATATATATACATGGATAATAGAAGTTAGTGGCACTTTCCACTAAGGGTTGTGGGGCTATATAAGGGCCACCACTGACCACCTACACCCATTTCTCACATAACACTTACTTGGACAGCAAGAAGAAGAGAGGAGGAGAGAGGGAAAAATTAGAGTGGAGATTGATTTGCTTCGGAGATTACTGCTAGATTCAGCAAAGAGGTAAGCAATTCTTACCTAGATTAACATGTAACAAGAAGGAATTTCAGAAGTGGAAAGGGTATAAACCGATTCTGTCGTATGGAAGGAAATTCTGAAAATATCAGCAAGTAACCTTGCTATATAAAGTTCTATTTCTCTGATTCATGATGGATTGATGGAATGTATGAATTAATTGTACAAAAGATGCACATTCCATGGCCAATTGGGTTAGTAGTGAATAAATTTTCACCTAAAGTCTCAAAACAGTAAATTACTTTGAGAAGGAGGTGAAATCTCTCTCAAATTTGTTCTTAGAGGACTTAAATGGTGCATGCAAGTTGATTGAGGACTGATCTCTCACATGTAATGTAACAATTATGATAAAATTTCTGCATGCAACCTTAGATTGGGAATTGATCATGAAAATCTGATCTTCTTTCATTCTTGTGGATGAAATCATGTGAATATGAGGTTTAGAATCTGGAATTTTTGCTGAAATGAGTAATTATAATTAATTAATTAAAAATAAATGAATGATGGCCAAAGAAAATGGTGAAATTGAGGTTATGGTTCACTGTTGTGAAAATATAGTACAAGAACAGAGCAAAAAATGACCAGAACTGATGTGTAAATCAACAGAGAGAATGGCATAATCAATTTTCTACAAAAAAGGCACAACCAATGGGAGACATTAGTTCGGCCGATCGGGCTAGAGTCTCTAGCCGATTAGGCTTCTAGAGACCATTTTTCGTCAGATTTTAGCAGTGAATTGTGGGTTTGAAAGAGGACTATAGGGCTTATAGGGGGATAGAAAATGACTCTATTAGGGTATAACTGAACTCAAGTTTCTTTTAATAAATGAGTGTATAGTTTTTTATTCTTAAGAATTCCAAATAACTGTGAGGGAACCTATTCAGCACCAGGAAGAGAGATAGTTGTGTCAGATTGTCAGGGTGAATGGGTGCCCCTCCAACCTCCTTTCTTTTAGTGTGTTTCTTATTGTTTATCATGCATTTATTTTTTGTGTATGTGCGTATACATTTATTATTAATATGATTGTGTTATGATGGAAGTGATGGAATGGAAATGAGAAAGGTAAGACAGGTGAGATGGGTCACGTGTAGGTGCCTATGTTTGCTTGTGTGCTTTGGATGGTTGGTTATGCATCATTTAGTATGCTTGGTTAGGTATCACAACCCTAAGTGCTACACCACTTATCCATAGGGAGTTAGGTATGGACTAATCCTGACATATGTGGCTACCTGATCAACAGTGCACTTTGTGATGAAATGTGTGGTATCAGTTATGGAAGTAGGTAGGATACGACGCATTGTATGCCTGGTGGATATATTTATTTTATGGGTTTACCTTTTAGGGGTTAGTTGGGGGACCGAGGCTCTAATCGGCATCGGCTGGCTCCTGCCTACAACGACCTTGTATTCCTAAGGCCCAACGTACAGGATAGGGAATGCCACCTACGTTGCATAGCATTATACCCATAGGTGATGAGACTTAGTAATGGACTAGGGACTTGAATAGTTAAATAAATGGAATCATAAGCATCATCTTTATATGTGGAGCATGCATTGCATATGGTTGCCTGTGTTTGTCCATCCCACCCCTCACTGAGCATTTCCAGTGTTCACCCCCTTTCCTTTGATTTAAAGATGAGGAGAGCAATCACCTACAGATTACTAGCTTTGAGCATGATGCTATGGCTATGTATCAGTTGGCTTGTATATAGAATTTTGATGATTTCAGTCATGGACCTGATTGCAAGTGTGATGATTGTGTTTATGGTGGACAGTATTTATGAGATCTGATGTTTTTGATCATTCTTTTGTGTGCATATGGATGGTTGTAAAACCCAGCTTTTGATGGTCAGATTACATGTGGGAGAATCGTTATGTAATTAATAGGTGGGAGAGAGGTTTAATGGTTTGATAGGTGGGAGAACTTTGTGTATATATTTTGATACTTGGATTACTGTTGTATAATTGATTACTGTAAGTAAATTGTGAATTATTGCATATATAATGTATTACACCTATGCCCTGACTCAGTTTAATTTGAACTATTTTGATAGGTCTCGGACCGAAGATTGGAAGCACGATTGGGTTTTGGCTCGCAGTCGCCCATTGCTAAAGGGGGAGAGATGACCCCATATGTTCGTGCATCATGTGCCAATCTAACTTGAGGGGATTCATACCTTCTGATCTCAGATGGTAAGTGACCTGACTCCTCACATATGAATCTCGACACGTAACGGTGTTGTTGAAAGGACTTGAGCATGGCCGAGGGCAACCACCCGTGCAAGACCAGCTATTGGATAGCAAGCAGTCAAGACAGCAAGCTATCTTGACCACCAGAAATATGCCACCAGATCCACTAGACCTCAATCTGGTGGGCTATTTCTGATGAGCATATCAAGCTGCTGTCATGTTGTCGATGCCCGTGGGTCCTGTCACTCATGTCGTGAATAGTCTCGGATGATCCCAAATCTTCCCCCACATTTTTCTTGTGACGTGAATGCGTTTCGAACCTAAATGCTCGGGTTCTCAGGCTCCAAAAGTCATAATAACCCGATCGGTCTGATTAGGGTCCAGCCAAACAGACCCTAAGGTCCAAAATTAACACTTAAGTAAGAAATGAGGCATGAATTCCTCATTTCTCTTGTGTCCAACGTAAGAGAGGAGAGGAAGGAAGAAAAGAGGAGGAAGAAGAAGAAGAAGAAGAAGAAGAAGAAGAAAGAGGGAAAGGGTTTACCTTGGTGCCAGCTATCGTTTAGTTGCCAAAATCATTGCCGGAGGTATGTACAACCTCCCATACCACTCTCTCTCTTCATTTTGACCTAGATTAAGCTAGGTTTGAATGGAATCTTAGTGTACAAACCATGTTGGGGTTGGTGTTAGGGAATGTGTATTTTATTGTCCCAATGTTGTTGCCAAGCTCGAACCAAGCCCAATGAGCTCCGACAACAAGTAGTACCAAATGACCAACTAGGATTTTGATCATTCGATCGACGTATCTCCCAAATGGCTCAGTGGAATCAAGATTTTATTGGCTTAGAATAATGCTAGGAACATCCCCTACAAACTCCATGGAACAAATCTCGGTGATCGGGGCCCAAGCCGAAAAGCCCCAAAATGAGTGGATTGTTCTGAACCACCACTGGAAACAGCCCACTAGATCCACTGGGTTGCTTCTGGTGGCATATTTTTGGTGGACCTTAGAGGGTTATGAGCTCTCTGTCTCCATCACCGAAAACAAGACTGATATTTTCGATGGTAAAAGACCCTGTTTTCGGTGGTTGTTTCCGGTGACATTACTGTCATTAGGAAACTTTGACTATATCTTTTGGGGGTGACCCAAGTGGGGCCTCTCCTAATCTTTTCGACATGTACTGATGTACGATTGCCCTTGTGTCTAGGACAATGATGCGCACGAGCCCCGAGACCAAAACTGAGTGGATTGATCGGTGGCCTTATCTAAACCCTAAAACAAGTAGAGACCAATAAGGTGAGGGATGAACTGTGTTTATTTTGGAGTGTTTATTATTATTAAATTGCTCACATGCTTATAATTACATGTTTAATTGTAATTTCTCAAATACGATGATGATATGTTAGATTTGTCATTTTACGATTACAATATGAGTTGTATGGAGATGTATGATGAGATCCGGTGTGGCCGAGGTGGTACTGGTACCATGATCACCGTGTCTGTGGTTGTGTGTGTAAGACAAAATCTGACGTGGCTGAGGTGGTATCGGTGCCATAATTTCTGTATGAATGTTGCATTCATGCATTGATTATGTGCATTAGATTTAATTGTAGTCGTGGGTTACACTTTGTGGCCAAAGTCTCGTTGGTATCGTGTACCCCAAGATTGTATTTGGAAATGGATACACTTCGTGGCCGATGATTGGTACCAGTGTTGCATAGTCCATACTAAACTGTAATGTGCATGCTATATTAGGGAAACGGTCTTGGGTTACACTTGGTGCAAAAAGGTCTCACTAGTATCGTGTACCCGGGATTGTATTTGGAGATGGATTACACTTCGTGCCCCAGGTCTCGCCGGTATCGTGTAATCTATACTAATGTATCATTATGAAGGCATGCAGCATATATGTGGTTAGGTATCACTCCCTATGCTATGAACACTTGCTAACAAGGGTTGAGGTGCTGGATAACCCATTGTGGTATGTTCGATGTTCCTTTCCAGAATGCCACACCCATGGTATAATGTGATTGTTGTCAGAGGCGGGAACTTGTCCGACATGGCCAATGATGTACCGGTGTTGTGACTACTAGGAGGGGGTTATCAGGGGTTTACTGGGTGACCCATGGATGCATACGGGGATTGGCAAGCTCCTATTCACAGCTAGGGTTTGTATCCTTGCGTAGTCGATGGTGGTTCCGAGATGAAGGATATAGGCTAATGCGCCATAGTAGCATTTACCAGACTTAGTTTGTATTGTTAGGTGGATAATAAATAAATGAACTGCATCATGAGCATCATGGACTATGTGTTTAATTTCTGCAATCATACATCATAAATTATTACTACTATTGTCTTGCTTGGATGTGCTTGACCCCACCCCTCATTGAGCGAGTTGGAAAGCTCACCCCACACATACACCCTTTTTTAGATGATGATGCAGGTGTCGTGGTGCCGTTGGCATGTGACCCAGTATCTTCTGGGTTAAAGTATGGTGTGAGCAACTGGTGGATGCCACAAGCGGGAGAGCATGATCAGGACTGTGCTTGCGACCACTATGCTTACACCGCACCGTGAGATTGTACATCATACTTTGATACTTTTGGGTATAACTGTGGATTATATATTTTTTTGAGATTAGATTATATGTCATGGATGAATGTAATAGAATAACTCGGTTATTGCTATTATATTATCATTATACATTTTTCCATTTTATTTATGATTCCGCTACTGTAGTATGATTTTGCTGCTTATGTTGGTTTGTGATGTGAGATTGTGAAAATGTTAAGGTATTGCTATCAGAGATCCTAATGGGTTTGTAAGACAGATACCTGTCTTACTCACACAGCCGGTATTCCTAATGGTAAGTTGGGTCTACTGGAATTGGGGTGTGATAGCTATAGTATCAGAGTGTGAAGCCCTGCCTTAACTCACAATCTCGACCAAACCATGAGTTGGGGAAATTAGGATTAAATAAAAATCTCAAGATAACAATAATGGAAATTGCACAATTAGAGACAAGTATAAGTGTTAAAACCATTTCATTATAATAGAGAACTTAATTACCCAACTTACACTTTTTATAAAATTAAAGTACGGAAAGCAGGAAAGCCTAACTAGCCTAAAGACTAGGAATGTAAATGAAAGAAGCAGATGACATAAAAATGAAAGTTCAACTAAACCTAAAACATCAAACTCAAATAAAACATGGAAAGGGAAATCATAAAAAAAAAAAAAAAAAAAAAAAAAAAAAAAACTACAGTGGCAAACATGCCACTACTCCTACTACTCTGGCTGCTGCTACTGCTGGTTCTGTCCCTAGCCCTGAGCCTAGTTCAGACCATGTGTTCTTGGAGGAGGCACTAGAATATCAAGATGGAAGACCATCGCCTACATCTGTGCCTCTAGGGAGGCCACTCTATTGTCCATAAGACAATAGGTTCTGTCTATGTTGTTGAGGCGGCCATCTATGCTCCTCATCAGTGAGGTGGTGGTGTCCAAGCGGGCCATAACATCATTGAGACCATAAGGCCTCACACCCCTAGTGCCTTGAGAAGAGGAGGAAACCCTGGAACCCATAGCCTAGGGATCAGGTGGTGGAACCCCACCAACCCTAGCAGCTTCTCCTCCTATAACACCAACATCACCGCCAACATCACCGGCACTGCCACCCCTGCCTCTATAGGCTGCACACCTGCCTCTGGATCAAGTGTCACCTCCCTTATATCTATGGTCATTTTCCTCACAGAATCTTGGTTGAAGTCTGTGACCTCTTCAACCAAGCGTGCCTCTCCCTCCAAGTCCACCCCAAAGTGATGGAAGATGTCAGTCAGTATCCTCCCATAGCACAAGTTCCCCACTCGGTGATCCATTTCTCGGACCGAATTACTATGGTCCACATCAGGAGGTAAGGGAGATGTATTTGCGCCCCTATGTACACACAGTAGGTCACATAGGCTTGTAGTGCGGATACCTTATCATAGTGTCCGTAAGTGGGAAGGACATTCAAGTGAACTACACGACAGATGACCTTTGGAGTAGAAAATTAGTTGACTGAACGGTTCCATCCCTTGTCCTCCTTAGTTAGCATGTCGTTTATCTCCTAAAAATTATCAGGACTCTGGAATTCATATGCTGGAGTCCAAGGCGGGTAGTACACTAGGTCACCTGCATTGTTGACCATCAGAATATTGGCCAACTGCCTCATGTCAAAGGAGATCTTCACCCCCTTCACATAGGAGGTGATCTGCATCTCTTCAGTATCCTGGTTCATGCAATTCAGGTTGGAGTAGAACAACCTAACCAGTGTAGGGTAGTAGTACTTGTTGGGCTTCAAGATACGGTAACACCCAACATCGTCAAACTGTTGACAGAGACGGAATGCATTGAAGTCATTGGTCCTCACATAGACTCCTGGATCCATGTTGCAGTGCTTGAAGAGTTCCCAATGGTCTCGCTCAGCCATAGAGATGAACAGGATTGAGTTGAACTGAGTGGCGATGTCTTGTTCCTCTTGTTCAACGGCACGTCGAGTATGTACACGGTATCCAGACATCATTGCAATATGATTCCTAAGGATTTAAGAATGAAAACCTAGTTCAATGGCTGAATGTAAAGCTCATAGAGAAGAAAAATCACAAAACTAGGTTATAGAGAGGAGAGACGTACCTTTGATGCGAATACGGCACTGATCGATCACGAAATAGCGAGAGGAAGGTAGGGAATGGGTTGAAAAACTTTCCTTGGCCATTTCCACACCTTTTCCATGAGTTAGAATAGGGTTTTGTACAATGAAACCCAAACACAAATCTATTTATAGCCATTTTGGAACATCCGGAAACAAGCCACCGGAAACACTGGACTTGCTTCCAGTGCCTGTTTTTGGTGAAATAAAAAGTCCTAGTTTGCTCTCTGTTATGCCCACACGAAATAACACTGATATTTCTAGTGGATTAAGCCATATTTCTGGTGAAAACCCCCTATTTTCGGTGAACTATTTTTGTAATAAAATATTTTTTTTTTTAAAATCTAATTTTATCTTTTGTTACTTTAATGGTGTGTCCTTTTGGGATAGGCATGCGATCAGATCTTAATATGTGTGGACCCCAATTATGCATGCCCTAAACCTAATTTTGCCTATCGTATATGTGTGGGACCCACCATGTATGCATGTGTTCCAAATTATATGCAACTTTGTATATGCATGTGAGCAAATCAGATTCCTCCGCAGGAGTTATGTCACACCGGAACACTCGATCCCGATCCCAACCACACCTGTCAACTTTCACTTCCCCTACTTGGAATTGGAGCAGACCCCGTAATGGACCCCAGGCTTTGTTGGTATTTACAACTGTTTGAGATTTTAAATGTAACTGCAAATGTACGGATCAGTGTAGCTACGGGTCGAACACAAGGAGAGCAACCACTTTATTTTTTTATTTCTTTTAATAATACGAAAGTGAACCGATTAATGGTTGTGATCTAATTCTAATTACCGTCCTAAACATATATATCTAAAATAATGCCCTAACCATTCGTCATCTAAGAATTTAAAGACGCAAGCCATGCAATTAAAATAACTGAAAATAAATAAATAACCCACGTAATTTAAAAAATAAATAAATAAACAAATGAAGGAAAAAAAATGCTGAAATAAAAATAAAGTAAAAGAAAGGGGAGAAAGCTAGAGAGAGACTCACAAGTAGGTTTCTCTACTTAGCTCGAGGGATGCATCATAATATGAGCTTCCCTACTTGATCAGAGAGTCACTTTTACAAGGGTTACTCTACTTGGCTTTAGGGAAAGGGAGACAATTAAAATAAAAGCAATAAATTGATGGTTCTATGGCTAGGAGGGGCAAAGCCAACACATACACTAGCCATGAACTTTGGGGGAAAGGGATAGCAATAATGTAACGAATAAAATTAAAATCCTAAATTAAGAAAAAAAGGGTAGTTAGAAGAGGGAATGAGAGGGGGAAGAGAAGACTATTGAGGGAGCCTACTTACTTGAACTTCAATGCTTGAACTTGGAAGCTTGGGTGATTTGAGATACTACCAGTACTAAAAACCAGATTTGGAATAAACCAAATCCGAAATTTCTAGTACTAGAGAAAACAAATCTTGAAAAAAAAACTGAACTTGAAAAAAAAAAGATGCTCCACGGCTCATGATCTTGTCACCTAGATCTAAGCCTAGAACTATAACTTTAAAAATTACAACTCAATTGCATAAATCATAAACATAAAAGGCTCAATAAGAATAAAAGAGTGCTTGCATTAATTGACATAAAAAACTATTACAAAAGTGATTAAAGCAAAAATAGAGAAGAACTAAAACTAAAGAGTGAGAGAGGGAGAGAGAGAAGAAAACTAAGCATAAACTAGAAAATAAAATAAGGGGAATCATAAAATAAGAGGGGGGAGGAAGGGGCTTTTATAGGGTTTTTTTCTTGCGTCCTTCCTTCTACAAGTCTTCTTTAAGAAAAGAAAGAAAAAAAAATTAAATTAAATATTGGTAAAGATCCTCATTCTCTGAGATGTTGTGTGAGGAAAGAGAGAATCTGTTTCCAAAATTAACAAATTCTATTCTTTCCTTACAATATTCACCAATATCTTACAATCTTGATTAAATCAGAAAGAAATCTTTGCATAGCATCTTCAAGATCTTGTGAAGTGGCAAGGAGAGAAAATAATCTTCAGGATTTTGTAGGAGAGAGGCTGTGGTACCAATGAGTGAGTCCCACCTTTGGACTGGTTCTTGATACACTTTGAGCACTTTCTCTTGTAGACTTGGAAACAGAAAAAAACAAGAAAAATAAAAGTAGTACTATCCAAAGTGGGGCAAATTGTACATTTATATCCCTAAGATTTCACACATTATTGTGCTCATCAAATTCCCCCATACTTGACTTTTGCTCGTCCTCGAGCAAGATAAATAAATAAAGAAATGAAAGAAAAAGCCTAACTCACTTTTGTAGGAATCATGGTAGCACTTAGCATGTGCAACAAGCCTTTAAACCTCTAGGTCACCCCCAGTGGACGAGTTGTGTCTCATGGGTGTCTACAGTGAATATACACCCAAAATTCAGAATAAATAAATCCCAACCTTGGCTGATCCAGAGCAAAGATAATTTTTCTTACAAGGGACCCCCACACTTGAACTTTTATTACCCTTGATCAATTCCAGGCACTAGCATATTTCTTAATTTGGAAATCACCTCATCTCTTCCAAAACATCCTTATCTTAAGGCAAAACCACTTACGAAGAAATAGGGAACCAATGACTAAGGCATTGGAGTGCTTTTGACCAAAACATATTACTAAGCATTAATGACATTTGCACATTTTTTTGTCCTTTTTTCGCTTAATAAACTCTATTCTACTCCACTACTTTTGGCTTGAATGACATGGTGGAGCAAACACCAGAGACCCAAGTCACTATGTAGCTTTGCTTTTTGCATATGCCCACAAAGACAGTGATGCTAGAGTTCCTTCAGAAGTTTTCTCCCAAGGAATTTCGATCAAGACACCATGCTTCCTAGGGCAATGCCCTGTCTAGTTCCAAGGGAATCAACTCTTATTCTTCTTTATACCACATTTCAATTTCATTTAAAATTGTCATTTGTCACCCATGCCAAATTAAAAAGAAGAACCCAGAACCCACAGTATGGTCCATCACCATAAAACAGGGGTCTCTTATTTTTAAAAGAAAGTCCCATCTCAAGACACAGGATTGTTTCTTTCTTCTAAACAGGTTTTTATACGTTCAAAATGGGTACCTTAGTCAACATTTTTATTTTCATACATCAAGCAACCGAATGGTTGATTATTAGCTAAAAGCCAAAGTAGGACTTCATCCTTAGCAAGCTCAAAAAAAAGTCATGAATGTCCTCAATGCATGGAAAAATTAAAAGCAAAGACAATGCAAGGGGGTCATACCTGAATAACAGTTAGTCATCAATGTAAAGAGGTTCATGGAGATCCATGACCTCTTCACTACTAGTATTAGGAAACTCGAGGAACAGTTTCAAACGCTGACCATTAACCTTCAAAATTACCCCTGTTTCATGGGATTAATTATGGAATAAATGTATCACCAAAAATCAAAGTTAGCTTCTTGATGGCCCAAAAGGCCTTATGCTCCAACTCAATTGGTAAGTGACAAGCTTTCCCATACACCAAACGGTAGGGAGTCAATGAGCCTAAGGGACCAATCCTTACAGTTGGGATTAATAGTTTTCTCCAAGATTTGTTTGATCTGCCTATTAGACACCTCCACTTGGCCACTAGTTTTGGGGTGATAAGGGGTAGATAACTTATGGGTGATCCCATACTTTTTCATTAAGGCCTCAAAAGGCCGATTACAAAAATGAGTACCCCTACCACTAATTATTCCACGTGGTGCACCAAAGCAGGAAAAAATGTTCTCTTTGAGAAACTGGACCACCACTTTGTGGTCATTAGTTTTACAAGGTATGGCCTCTATCCATTTAGAAACATAATCAACGGCCAAAAGTATTAAAATTCCCAAAGGAATTAGGGAATGGTCCCATAAAATCGATGCCCCATACATCAAAGATCTCAACAACCTTTGCGATAGTCTTCTTAGGTCCAAAATGTGCACCACATGCATGATCATGACAAAAAGAGAGAATAGAATGTTGCTCATGATCAGGAACACATCCTAACTTGAGAATGAAACCTATACTTATCTTGGGTGGACCAGTGATCTGGAGTCACACTTGAAACTAAGAAGTTGACAATGTCAGCAAACCATGGTTCACTGGACACTGCAAATAACTGTTCATCTGGAAAGTTCTCATTGACTGGAGAATCGACAATCAAGGAATTGGGAAGTCGGGATAAATGGTCTGCAACTAGGTTTTCAACTCCTTTTTTATCCCTAATTTCTAAATCAAACTCTTGTAAAAGTAAAACCCACCTAATGAGACGGGCTTTGGCATCCTTCTTTTGAACTAAGTATCTGAGAGTAGTATACACCACCAAAGTAAGATCGAAACTTTTCTAATGCAAACACAACCACTAAAAATTCTTTTTCAGTGGTTGTATAATTGAGATGTGCATCGTTTAAGGTCCTACTAGCATAATAAATGACAGTGGGAAACTTATTAATCCTTTGACCCAAAACCGCTCCTATGGCAAAATCCAAAGCATCACACATCAATTCAAAAGGTTCAGTCCAAACTGGTGGTTGAACAATGGGTGCATTGGTCAACTCCTTCTTAAGTTGTTTGAAGGATTCTGGGCATTCTTTAGAAAACTCAAAAGTTTGATCTTTGGCAAGTAATGAAGTGAGAGGTCAGGCTAACTGACTAAAGTTTTTAATAAACCTTCTGTAGAAGCCCGCATGCCCTAGAAAAGATCAGACATCCTTAACAAATTGAGGAGGTGGTAAATTATCAATTAAATCCACTTTGGCTCTATCTACCTTAATTCCCTCCTTGGATATTACATGGCCTAAAACAATACTAGATTTAACCATGAAATAACATTTCTCCCAATTCAAAATCAAATTCTTAGATATGCACCTTTTCAAAACTAGAGAAAGATGATGAAGACATTCAGAATAGGAATTCCCATGAATTGAAAAGTCATCCATAAATACTTCTAAGAATTTTTCGACCATGTCAGAAAATATGCTCATCATGCATCGTTGGAACATAGCAGGGGCATTGCAAAGCCCAAAGGGTATACGCCTATAAGCAAATGTTCTATATGGGCATGTAAAAGTGGTCTTATGTTGGTCCTCTAAAGCAGTTGGGATCTGGTTATAACCAGAATATCCATTAAGAAAATAATAGTATTCATGTCCAGCTAACCTCTCTAACATCTGGTCAATGAATGGTAATGGGAAGTAGTCCTTCCAGGTTGTCACATTAAGTTTCCTGTAGTCTATGCACACTCTCCACCCAGATTGAACACGGGTTGGAATTAGTTCATTATTGGCATTGGGAACTACAGTCACACCAGAAATCTTAGGCACTACGTGAACTGGGCTTACCCATTGGCTGTCAGAAATAAGATAAATTATTCCATGATCCAAGCACTTTAGGATCTCTTTCTTAATAGCTTCCATCATCAACGGGTTAGCTCTTCTTTGAGGTTCCGTGAATGGTTTGGAATCCTCCATTAGATGTATATGATGTTACACAATAGAAGGGCTTATACCCTTGATATCAACCATGGTCCAACCTAGGGCTTCTTTATTATCTTTTAACACTTCAAGTAACTCCTCTTCCTCGTTAGAAGTCAAATTTGAAGAAATTATTACAGGAAGAGTCTGGTCAGGCCCTAGGAAAGCATACCTCAAATTAGATGGCAACTCCTTAAGATCTAGCTTAGGGGGCTCAACTATGGAAGGTTTGGGAATGGAATTGGAAAGGGGTCCTAAGGGCTCCACAGGTATGTGAAGACTCAAGACTTTAGAAAAGAAATTTTCACTATCATCATCCAACTCATCCATACACTCTTGGAATTCATAATCAAAAATAATATCAAAGTTGGTAATTAAATCATCAAAAAAAATCAGAAAATCCTCAATTATATTAATCTCTTCTTCCATATGTGGTTGCTTGCTTATCCTAAACATATTATACTCAATAGTTTGGTTACCAAAAGATAACCTTAGGAAAACATTTCGGCAGTTGATTAATGCATTACTGGTAGCCTAGAATGGTCTTCCTAGAATTATTGGGATCTCATCCTTGGTTGAGAAGGGCTTGGTATCTAACACAATGAAATCAATAGGGAAAATAAATTTCCCCACCTTTAGTAAGACATCCTCAACCATCCCTTTAGGAATTTTAACAGACCTATCTGCCAACTAAAGAGTAGTTCTAGTGGCTTTCAATTCTCCCAATCCAAGTTGCTTGTACACATGGTAAGGTAAAAGATTCACACTTGCACCAAGGTCAAGTAAGGCATGCTCAACGTAAGTGTTGCCTATGACACAAGATATGGTAGGGCTCCCTGGATCCTTATACTTGGCTGCTATAGGCTGAGTAATTATGGAACTAATGTTACCTGCCAAGAACGCCTTTTGGGCACACTAGTGATATGTTTGTGAGTGCACAAATCTTTTAGTACCTTTGCATAGGCAGGGATCTAGGATATGACATCCAAAAGGGGGATGTTCACTTCTACCTTTTTGAAGACTTCTAAAATTTTATCCATGGAAGTAGTCTTCCTTTTGTTTACCAAGCGATTAGGAAATGGGATAGGATAAACATAAAGACTGTTAGGGATTTGCCCCTATTCAGAAGAATCATTTTTGGTTTCCTCAACCAAATCATTTTTAGTTTTAGAAAAATCTTTAGGTTCATCAGACGAACCTGAAACAAGAGGCACACTTGTGTCCTCAACTGAAGGAGAGCTAACATGAGTAATAGATGAGGAAGATTTAGGAACGCTCTGTTGGTACTCTCTACCACTCCTAAGGGCATAAACAACATTACATTGGTTAGAGGGCCCTTATTGGGTTTGACCTTGTACTATATTCATGGGGGCATTAGTTGATGTTTGTGAACTAATAGGCTGATGATGCCTAGGGTTAGGCTCTGGTTTACTGGGTAAAGTTCCTTTCTCCTTCTCACGCATAATTGAGACAACTTGAGTGAGTTCTCTCGTAAAATTTTGATAGCTTGTCATGAGGAGGGCCATATTTTTTTCCAAGTCACTTATTCTACGTACCTCTCCAGTGTTGGTAAACCCAGGGGGTTGTTGATAAGATGATAGAATAGGGGCCCTAGGAAAACTGTCCTAAGGTCCTACATTTGACTAAGGAAAAGTATTTTGGAAAAAAGATTGTTGTGCAAAGGGAGACCTTTGGAGTCCAGGTTGACCTTGATTATGGAAATTAGAAGGCCCTGCTTGGTTGCCCTGATTCCAAGAGAAATTTGGGTGATTTCTCCATCCTGGATTGTAGGTATTACTATATGAATTATTCTGGTATAATGCATTAACACTATCATTAGAAGTGCCCCCAGAGGTGTTGGGGCATTCTTCTAGGAGATGTCCAGGGGACTGGCACCAAGCACAAATCTTAATCAAATTGACTAATGATGGCTCTCTAGGAACAATAGCCTCAATTCTCTTGATTAGGCTATCCAAATGGGCTTCCTTGGCTACTATCCCATCCACAAAATATCCTTTTCCTCCTATGGTTCTTTCACTCTCTTGGGTTGATTCCCACTCACGGGTTTTGTCAGCTAAGTCAAGTAAGAATTCCCATGCCTTTCCTTCATCTGTAAAGGATGTGAATCCCTCAGGGCACATAGACTCTATCATTTGTTTAGTTGGGTAATCAATACCCTCATAAATTATTTGACATAAATGCCATAGGTCTAGGCCATGGTGAGGGCATTCTTGGAGTAGATCCTTGAATCTCTCCATAAATTTGGAAAATGACTCACTAGGCTTTTGCCTAAACTGAAGGATATCACTTCTAAGCTTATTGGTCTTGTGAGTTGGGAAAAACTTCTAAAGGAAGACAACTGTGAACTGTTCCCATGAGGTTATGGAATTTATGGGTAACCCATACAACCACTTCTTAGCTTGGTCTTTCAATGCAAAAGTAATAAACCTAAGCTTAACAGCATCATCAGAAAGCTGTTGGATCTTAATTAGAACACATACCTCTTCAAATTCCCTTAGAAATAGGTATGCATCCTCAGAGGTCAACCCATGGACGTGGGGCAACATAGTGATGTATTGAGATTTGAGTTCAAAATTATTGCCCTGGGCTTGTAGTAGAACTATGCAGGAAGGTTGGGCTGTTCTAGCAGGGTAGAACCTATCTTTCAGACATTTAGGTGAAGGGTTTTTCTATTGGTCTCCCATATTGAAGGGTTTTAAAGAGAGCAAATGTATAGGGTCACTACTTGTTGGATCTCTTCTTTCCAACCGATTCTTAGTATTACATACCCACCTAACACTCATGCAACAGAAAACTACGCACAACTAAAGTAAGACAGGCACAAAAGAATGGATAGAAAACCTTTTTTTTTAATGATTTTTTGATTTTTTTTTTTTGGATTTTTGAGAGCTTACCAGTAGGGATCCGTTGCTCAGGTCAATTCCTGAGGTACTGCTACAGGGCGAAACCTGTCTTTATCAGACTATGAGGCATAATGACCTCCACTGATACAACTATTATTGCAAGTTGTTCTTCTCAGGAATTCAATAAAAGAAAAGGAAAAACAAAATAAAGCAAACAAAGCACTCCGATTTACCAAAAGAATGCAAAAAATAACATGGAACTGTCTCCCCGGCAACGGCGCCAAAAACTTGTTTGAGATTTTAAATGTAACCGCAAGCGTACGGATCAATGTAGCAATGGGTCAAACACAAGGAGAGCAGCCACTTTATTTTTTTTATTTCTTTTAATAATGTGAAAGTGAACCGATTAATGGTTGTGATCTAATTTTAATTACCGCCCTAAACATATGTATCTAAAATAATGTCCTAACCATTCGTCATCTAAGAATTTAAAGACGCAAGCCATGCAATTAAAATTAAATAAATAAATAACTGAAAATAAATAACCCACGCAATTTAAAAAAAATAATAAATAAATAAATGAAGGAAAAAAATGCTGAAGTAAAAATAAAGTAAAAGAAAGGGGAGAAAGCTAGAGAGAGACTCACAAGTAGGTTTCTCTACTTAACCCGAGGGATGCATCATAATATGAGCTTCCCTACTTGACCAGAGAGTCACTCTTACAAGGGTTACTCTACTTGGCTTTAGGGAAAGGGAGACAATTAAAATAAAAATAATAAATTGTTGGTTCTATGGCTAGGAGGGGCAAAGCCAACACATACACTAGCCATGAACCTTGGGGGAAAGGAATAGCAATAATGTAACAACTGAAAATAAAAATGCTAAATTAAGAAAGAAAGGGTAGTCAGAAGAGGGAATGAGAGGGGGGAGAGAGGACTACTGAAGGAGCCTACTTACTTGAATCAATGCTTGAACTTGAAAAAAAATTGCTCCACGGCTCGTGATCTTGTCACCTAGATCTAAGCCTAGAACTATAACTTAAAAAATTACAACTCAATTACATAAATCATAAACATAAAAAGACTGAATAAAAATAAAAGAGTGCTTGCATTAATTGACATAAAAAAAAACTATTACAAAAGTGATTGAATTTTGACACCATAGCTCACCAACTACCTAGGTAGTTGTTGTTATCAAAAACAAATCTTAATCACTTAAGGATGTGGTCCATCGATCCTTGTTGGCATTTAGAATATTCCTTGTACCTCTGGGACAATTGCAAACGGGCTGGTTCTGCATCTCAGTTCAGTTCTGATCCATTATTCTTTTTCTGACCCGAAAAGAATAATCATTTGTACGGGTGACCAAACGAATGTGTACTTTTAATTGAACACGTCCATCTTGCTCAGAATTTCGTCCTCTTCGTAACCATGAAAGGAAATAGGACCTCTTTACATGTAAAATTGAAGATATAGTGCCCGATAGTCCTTTAGGCCTTGAAAATATAAAACCTGCAAAAAGAGAGTAAAACCCAAGGTAGCTCCATTCTAAATATGTAAAATGCATGTTTTACTACCCTAGATTTCACACATAAATGTGCTCATCAGCGAGATTAGATATCATCAAGCTTATCTCTACAAGAAGAGGCTCTGGATATGTTTCCAAAGGAATTTGAATTCCAAATCTTGAGAGTAGATTTGACAGTCTTAAGCTTCTTCGCAAAGGCAATGAGGGGAATGGAGAATGCCTGAACAAGGATTGCCCATGCTTCTTGGACCATAGGGAGGAAATCACTATGGAGGGAACGCATGTCAAAGAATTTGAAAGGCTTGGGACCAAAAGAAGTGTGGGGGTGGACAAGAAGAGAAATGGAGGAATGCTCAAAGATGCCTGGGAGGTCGAAGCAAGCATGGGAGGAAGGAAAAAAGTCCAACCAAGCCTCATACCCTATCAAGTTTATAAGTAACCCTAGCAAAACCACTCCTACTGTTTTGCCAAGTGAACTTGCCAATACACCATCTTAAGTTATTCATGGCTATATCATCGATACAATCATTGAAGCACTTAACCGAAGGGAGGTCAATAAGGACACCCCCGACCTTCTCATGGCTAGCTCTAACAACATTAAAATCCCCAACTAGGCCCCAAAAGAGGTAGGCAATGGAAGGGACAATGGCATATAGATCAGACAAGAGGGAAAGCCTGTCTTGGACTCTATTAAGAGCGTAGATGATAGTGAAGAAGCAAAGGGAGGAACCAAAGGAGAAGAAAATGGAAAGGTGGATGGCTTGAGCGGAGGAGGAGATGACAATGACATTGAGAAGAAGGGGTTTCCAGAGAGCCCAAATACACCCGTTAAGACTATGAGCGTAATTAGAAAGACAAGACCAGGAGGAAGCGATAGAAGAGGCAATACAGGGGGCATTGCTCTTAAGAACACGGGTTTCAACAAGGCAACAGAGGGACACATAGGAGGATTTGCGAGAGGAGCGGATGGAGGCATGCTTGGTGAGGCAATTGAGTCCATGCACATTCTAGATGGTCCAAGAAATCATTTGGAAGTGGAGATCACGGTTGTCTTAGACAGAAGGGGTTGTATGCCTTCGGTGGTATTCTTTGAGGGGGGGGGCAAGGAAGTGGAGGTAGTTGAAGATGGGTTAGATCCGAAGGTGAATGGGTCCTAAGAAGATGGGTTGTTGGATGTGGGGTCCAATGATGATAGGTTAAAGCTGAATGGGTGACCCAGGATGAAAATGGTTCAGTTAGGGATAAGGTTGCACCGGTTGGAGGGGATAAGAGGTTGGTCGGTAAGACATGGCGAAAGGAGGGTTTCGGGATGGATGGAAGGGCCCATAGGAAGAGGCAGCAGCCCAACAAAAGGGGATTGGGGGAGGGAGGAGTCTTAAATGTCTGAGGAGTGCATAGCAGAGAGGCTAGAGCCAACTAGAAAGCTCGAAGGGGAAATCTGTTGATGGAGTGATGGTTTGGGTCAGCAGTTAGGACAGAGGCAACAGAAGATGAGGGCCTCAATCAAGGGGATGAGGGGATTCTCATCATCATAGTCCGAGGAATCCAAAAAAAAAAAATGAAGAAACTGATTGTGACCATTGGTTAAAGGGTGTTGATCCGAAGGACCAATAGAAGCAAGCTTGGTCAGAGTGGAGAAATTTTCTGAGGGTTGTGGATTAGCCATACAGCTTTTCTTTCTACCCTGAAGATTATACTAACCAGTAACAGTGATGCCATCTTCCACTATGGCAAGGGGCACAAAAGCATTTTTTCACAATAGCAGAGATATTTTCTTGAGCGGGGGTAGTATTTCCATCAACAATGGTGACCACCAAGGGATCAACTTCAATGTAGAAGGCAACAAGCGTAAAAGAGCAGCCGTGTGGTGGAAAAAAGTTCTACATATCGTACATTGGGGAAGCAGCCAACTTGCTGACCGAAGGAGAACCATTCTCCATCCAAGATCTTGACAGAGGATGAAAGGATATGCTCTTCGGTGACTTCAATGCAGATGCAGGAAAACATGAGCCTATCCATCAGTATAGTCCGCTAGTCAGAAAACAGGGGCTCGCCAATGACAGACCCAACCTAAGGCTTATCTGCAATAAAATAAGCCCATTGACTTATTTGCATCACGTATGATAATGAATTTATCTATTCATCTAAAAAAACAAATCTAAGCAATGTGAGAACAATGTAAAGTATAAAAAAAAAAATCACATGGCCCACAAATGAGCGAAGGTAGGTAACTGCAAGGCGGCATCAAAGACTAGAATGTAACAAACATAAGCGGAAAGAATACAGTGGGTACAATAAAGCAATCATTCCAATGTTCCAAATAGAAACGAAGTACAAGAAGAAATATATAATGGTTAGTGAGTTTTACTCTATTAGGGAGGAGGTTGGCTTCCACCTGGCAGTGTTTCTGCAAACTTACCATGGAGCTACTAGTGTAATTGAAATGTACAAATTAATGCTACATGGGATAAAAGTGTAAATTAATAAGTTGTACCAAAGAAAAAGAAAAAAAAGTCTAAATAAGACCTTCTTCTTCCTTAACCCTACAAAGTCTGGATTGTTTGACTCTTTAGAGTCCTAACCTCTCTTTTTTTTCCCCTTTTTCTACTACTAATCAGTAATCAGTCTCTTCTCTTCTTCTAATCTTCTTCTTCCTCTTCCTGAGTTGACTCACACAGAATAGAAATCTTTCTCTGTTCTGATCTTATTTTGCTCCGGCCAAGATAGGTATGTTCGACTCTTCTTCTCTTCTAATCCTTGACCCTATAGAGTCTGGTTTGTTCAACTCTTCAGAGTCTTCACCTCTTTTTTTCCCCCCTTTTTCTACTACTAATCAGTAATCAATCTTTTCTCTTCTTCTAATCTTCTTCTTCCTCTTCCTTAATTCACTCACACAGATCAGAAATCTTTCTCTGTTCTGATTTCCTGTTTTTTTTTTTTTTTTTTTAATGTTGTATACTTGTATTGTCTTTTTCATTGATGCAAATTTTCTAGCAGTCATGATTGTCAGATTGTGGTCTTCAATTACCAGATTTTCCATGATTAAGAACCATGTTCTGTATTGTGGATTTTATTAATATTAAGCAAGGTAAGTCTATATGGTAGGGGAAAAAGCCATGGTAATCTATGATATATGTTGGTTCATATAAATTTCTAGTTCTATTCTGTTGCAACATATTTTAAA
This sequence comes from Macadamia integrifolia, assembly GCF_013358625.1. NCBI lineage: Eukaryota > Viridiplantae > Streptophyta > Magnoliopsida > Proteales > Proteaceae > Macadamia > Macadamia integrifolia. The sequence goes on from NC_056570.1 coordinate 20,509,305, forward strand.
AATGTTTCCAGTGAATCTATGATATATGTTGGTTCATATAAATTTTTTTACAAATTTCTAATAATGTCCTGTTGGCCTGTATGCATCTTTTTTCCCCACTTGTCAATTGCAATTATTGATGTAGGATGGAAGGAATCTTTTTCTGTTATTTCTCAGCAATTTCTTTATCTTTTGATTTGGATGGATTAAAATACTTGTATATTGTCTACATTCTAATGTCTACTATATTTTTTCTTAGAAAATAGGGGAAATAAAAAAAATAGCATACTAAATAACTTTAGAAAATAGGAAAAATAAAAAATGACACATGGGCGATTTGACCGCCATGGCAACGCCATAATGGGGATACAAATGTCAAATTTGGCTAATGTATTGACCAATTCGGCGTCCCCTCAAATAGTTATTACCTTTCCTTCATGCAAAAGCTTCACTTTCTGATGCAGACTGAAGGATACCCGCCTTTGCCTGATGCAACCATAGTTTTCCCATAAGCATATTGAAAGAAGCGGGGATATCTATCACCTGGAAATAAATGTCAAATTTGGTCGGGCCAATTGATGAGCACATTTATGTGTGAAATCTAGGGTAGTAAAACATGCATTATGCATATTTAGAATTGAGCTACCTTGGGTTTTACTCTCTTTTTACAGGTTTTATATTTTTAAGGCCTTAAGGACTATCGGGCGCTATATCTCTAATTTTACACTTAAAGAGGTCATGTTTCTTTTCATGGTTGCAAAGAGGATGAAATTTTGAGCAAGATGGACGTGTTCAATTAAAAGTACACATCCTTTTGGTCACCCGTACAAATGATTATTCTTTTCGGGCTAGAAAAAAAATAATGGATCAAAATTGAACCGAGATGCAGAACCAGCCCGTCTGCAGTTGTCCCAGGGGTACAAGGAATATTTCAAATGCCAACAAGAATCGATGGACCACACCGGCTATATTATACCGTAGCTTAAAGTCAATAGTATACAATGCTATATTATTGTCGTTAAAATTTATTTATTACTACGGACTTATATTACTGTAGCAAAATATTCAACTTTTACAGAGCAGAAATTTCTAGGACCAAATATGTCATAATCCATTGAGCTGAAGCAACCCTGTCCCCTCAGCATGCAGGAAAATTTACTATGTTTAAGGTAATGCTTAATATGTATTTCTTATTCAAACAGCTACTCCCAAGGATAAACAATCTTACGATTTTAAAATATAAATAAATAAAGATTAAAAATGGGAGAGAGCTAGAGCCCCTATTTAACTCAGTGGCTGTGGAAGGAGAATGACAAAACAAATTTCAGAGGAGGATGTAAACAATCTAGTGAAATTCTGAAATTAAAAACATTCTATATCCTGGAAGATTTCTCATTGCTACAGAGAAGCCAATCCAATTGCGGATTACCTTGCAAAATCAGCTGCAAAAACAGGATTATCTGGAACCATGGAGGAATTTCCTACTCATATTATTGAGGAGATTATATGGGATTCTTTCTCCAAACCAAGATTTAGATTCTGTAGATAGCTTTGGAGGACCTTGCTGATGGCACTGCCGAAGGTGGGGTCCTTTCTTTAGCTTTGGTTTTTTCTTGCTGTACCCTTATATCTTTTTTATTCTCCATTTTAATATAATTTTGATTTCTAGCAAAAAAAAAATAGAAAGTAGCCCAGTAAATCCTAATAGAATCTAAGAGATTCTAAACCCTTTAGACGGACATAACAAAAAGCATAATGATCAAAAGATTCTAAACAGTTCTAGGAAGACTCCAGCAGAACTCAGAAGGATCAATTGGGGTTTCCAGAACATACAATAATTTATGACCGTATTAAGAAATCCCCCTCAGAACACAAACTAACACTATCTCAAACCTGCAACAAAATTGATTTCCATTACATTGGAACGTTGGTTACCACAAGAGCGAAACCTACCCCAGCCATTAAGACCAAGAATTCGAGTTTCCAATAATTATTACTTTATGTTACACCATAAGAAAACAACTGACTCATTTTCCAAATAGAATTTCCTAAAAAATCCAAAAAAAATTGAACAATGTAAAAGCAATACAAAATTAAGCTCTATAGAATGAAGTTTCCAATTCATAAAAGAAAAAAAAAATAAGTCAACAGAAGATTAAACCAGCATAAAAAATAATTATTTATTATTTATGCTAACAGAGCATCACAAGGGAATTGGGGAATTCATAGAGAACAATACCTGGAAATAAGGGGGTAGCCGATTACAGAAGGGATTTTCAGGGGGAACGGTTTAGCGGGAAATGTTTTTTGCTTGTACTACGGAATCAGATACTACGCATATAAGATTACCTTTTACAATGATATTATTTTACCGTAGTATATATTCACAAGATACTACAGAAATTATAACACCACCGTATAAATTAAGTAGATACTAAAGATTGAAGAATAGATAAGAGAAAATGAGAAAAAATAGGAAGTAAATGGTTCCTCTCTCTCCCCTATTCCTTATAAAAGGGAGTCCACCAAACCCTAAAGGGTTAATCCTCTTTTATTTAATGAATGCAATAAGTTCTAGGTGACAAGAACAAGCTATAAAGTATGTCTTTCAAGTTCAATTTTTCTTTTCAGATTTGTTTTCTCTAATACTAGCAATTTCAGATTTGGTTTATTCTATATCTGGTTTTTAATACTGGTAGTATTTCAAATTCTAATTCAAGTAAGTAGGCTTCTATAATAGTCTTCTCACCCCCCCCTCCCATTCTCTCTTCTTGCTACCCTTTCATTCTTAAAGTAGGATTTTAATTTCAATTTTTACTTTGATGCTTTTCCTTTTATGTTGTCATAGGCCCATACCATTTGGTTTGACGGTCTCATCTTCTCCATGTTCAGACAGATGCTTAAGGCTAATCTCAATGGCAACACATTCAATGCAGACCCATTAGCAATCGCACTTGTACATTTACAAGAGACTTGAGCACGGCTTCTCAATGTGAAGGGGAAGCCATCAACAAACTTCAAATAGAAATATTGGCCAGCACCTTCTTGGTCTCGAGCTTTAATCGGTCTACCATAAACGGGCCTTAACCGGGCTATAAATCTATTTAACTTTAAACGGGCTTTAAACGGGTCCTCTTTAAAATTGGTCTCTTAAATGTATTTGAAGAGGAATACAATAAATGAGGAAAGATGGACATAGCAAAGAAAACTAAATTACTAAGGTACTCAATCTTTAAGCCACGAAACTCAAATCAATTAAACTATCTACAGAACCCAAGTTTAGTAAGTTCAAATCAATTAAACTATGCATTAAAAATATGAATGTTCATGTAACAATTACCACCATCTCAATGGTACATATCACACCGGTCAGGCTAGGTGGTTGCACCGTGTACTACCTATTTATGCATGTGTCACATTTATTAATCTGGCCAGTCTAGGTCTTGCCATAAACGTGATGGGCTCGGTGCGGGCCTACCAGTGCTGGCTCGGAATTGACAGCCCTATCCACCACTTTCGTCATCACTATTTGTGATGGTGATAATCCCGATCATGGGGTATCTTCTTCCATAATTCTTCAAACCTTCTTTATTGCATTGAAATGATAAGAATGTCATTTCCGTAGCAAAGTTGAGATGCCATAATAAGAATGTCATTCCACAACAACTCTAAAAGTGCCTATTGATGCTATAATAAGAATGTCATTTCCACAGTAACGCTAAAAAGTGTTGATTCTAGTGCAAAAATGCCATGATAAGAACGTCATTTCCGCAATAAGGTTAAGATAAGAATGTCATTTTCACAACAACGCCAGGAAAGTGCTAATTTCATTTCCAAGATACCAAAATAGGAATGTTATTTTGAGGAACTAAAATCCCTAGCAAGTTGCCAATCTTAGGTAATTCCTTCCTTAGTTTCTCACATGTATTGTATCCATATTGCACATTGTACTTTCAAAAGTGCACTCACATTTCATTGTGTTTATAACCTATTGAGTTTCAACTAAGTGTGGGACATTTAAGTGTAATTCAATTCTAATGGTATGATACCAATCCTGTTGATATATTGCACGAAAAGAACGGATACCCAGATGTGTTGTATTATCTACCTAGACTTTGAATCATTAAAAAAAAAACCAAACATAAACCAAAACCAAACCTATTAAATCCTTCCTTCCCCTCAGCTAATAGGACTTAGCTGCCTAAGTCTACAGTCGCTCAAGCTACTAGGTAACCGCCCACCCTAGGTCTCCCATCGATCTTAGGGAATTGCTTCCACAAAGATGGTAAGCTCCCTTTAAGCCTTTCCATCTCTCTTTAAGCCTTACCATCTCCCTTTAAGTTTCCACGGATCTTAATCCTTTAGATTTGCTTCCATGGAGCTGGCTTACCACTCCGTGTAAGAAGCTTACATGGAGATGGTAAGCTCTCTGTAAGGATTTCCATGGATCTTTGGCTTTTCCTATAAATAGTGACTGAGGTCCTGTGTGTGAAAGGCTGGCTTCCCGAAAGAAAGAGATCCATGTTTCAAAAACCCCTGCCAGAGAGAGAGAGAGAGAGAGAGAGAGAGAGAGAGAGAGAAAGCCGTCCAAAGCTCGTTGAGTTTGACATCCAAGTATGGAAGCCTTGCTCTAATTTTGGAAGCCTGTGTCAAGCGAAAGCACTGCTCATGGTTTTTTCATTATAGTGCGGAAATGTTGTTTTAATATTTGTATTCCTGTCTATTTTCATAATGTAGAGTGGAAGCCCTGCTACATTCCGATAACTGATTC
>NC_056570.1:20514154-20523761 GCF_013358625.1 Macadamia integrifolia
CTGATGGATTTATCTCAAATTAAGCTGACTCCAACCAGGAGACAATTTTTTCATTGACGATCCAACTCCGCAGACAGACCATTGTTTTTAAAAATCGGATTGGATCAGTTAACTCCCACTCTTATTAACTCCCACTCTTATTGTGCATGGTCGAAATAAAAAAACTTTCCAATTAAATTTAAAGGTCAAATGTCATCGCTTAAGATGTTCTTTCCTCATTGTGGGTGAAGAAAAATTCGATCATTTTCACTAAAAATAAAAAATAAATACACTGTAGTGGATGTACATTCATGTCCATGGATACAAGCCTAGAACCACATTATGGCCATACATCCACGATAAGTCTTCATTTTGGATTGAAAATTGTATTTAATATATGCAAAAGATGTTTTTTCTCTTCTTTCTCTTTGAATAGTACTAGATCAGGAGATGTTTTTTCTTTTCTTTTTCTTTGAATAGTACTAGATCTGACAGTCCTTGCTAGCAATTTTCATGTAATAGTGCATCATGTTGACAACCGACACTTATTATAATTAGCCATAACCCATTAATCTTTTTGCGCTGATCCTCACATTCGTCTTTGCATTGAATCTCCATATAGCCAACTCCATTAAATTGGGATAAGATTTTGAATGCTGTAATACTAGATTAGGCAGCTTAAAGCTAGCTAGCATTTCTTTCTCTTTTCCTTTAGCTTGAGAGGCATCACAAGGTGGCTTCAGCACTAGTTGAGGTTTTAGATCAGAGTTTTATAGGCAAAGTGGCTGAAGTCACTAGAAATACTTCTACTTCCAATATAATCAATTATATATAGGTCATGGCAATTTTACAACTCAAGACACAAGTGAAGGTGAGGTAGAATTACCATTTCCTTCGTTTGAAAAGTAACAACCTAGAGGGAACAGATAGCTTCTGAAGAAAGTGTATCCTTCATTGGTGCTTTTGATGAGAGATTGCCATCTCTTACCAGGGTTTTCCTTGTTCCTAAGCATTTCTCTGCGATCTCGTGCTAATGCACATAATGTAAGGAATAGGACATGGGGAAGGGAAGGAATAGGCCATTGGGAAGATCAGAGCAAAGGCCATACAATCCATGCCAAGAAGCCCAAGACCCCTCACAGAAACTTTGTTTTGGCATCCGTTATGTATGCGTAAACATGATATATGGGTAAATATATTATAACTACTTTAAAATAGATCAGCAGATTCTGAAATAGAAAGTCAATGTGTCTATATGTATGTAGATATCCATAGTGGGATCATTTGAAGGATCCAAAAACCCGGTTATGAACCAATCACCCAAACACCCCAAATTCAACTCGAAACTTGTCTAGGCCTCACCAAATTTAGCACCTTTGGTACATGTTCTAGAATCTAGTGAAATATAAGCACATCAAGTTCACTAGTCATGGAGAAAGATATAGTTCCTTGTAGTGATTTTCGCCTCAATGAACTGCAATTATTAACTGAACAAAAAGAATTAGTTCACCATGACCTGCCACAGCAAAGCCTGAAGAGTCATAATTTCAACACAGCTTAAGCCTAAAATCAAGAACATCACAGACAACACCTCATCAACAATAATTCTTGAGGACCATATCCTAAAAGAATCGCTGCACATGTTTTGTTCACCAACAATTTCTCTTTTTTTTTTTCCCCGTAAAAATATCATGGATTCTTGAAACATTTCAAAATCTAAAATACACTATTTATCACCAACATGCTCAGAATTACATTTGCAGAAATACCTCACAAGCCGTGGGGAAAACTTGGAGGGTACAACCCTTTGCCAAAAGCTATCGTCCCATTTGATCCAAGAAACCCTCCTGGCCTTCTAATTGTACCAGAAAATATATGACCGTGTTGATCAAATATTTGAAGTACAGGTTGGTGACAATCAGGTGCCTCCCCCAAAATGTATAAAAGAAAGCAAGATAAATTAACGACGTATTACGGCGACCGCAAAGATTCTGGGCACCTAAGGGGGATGCCTTCAGGATCTAACCCATCCATATCTGAGTGCTTAGAGAGAGAGAGGCGGGAGATCAATGGACCTGTTAAGGCATACATCAACAGTATCATTTCATTAGTACAGAAATCAAGTGTGACTAAATAACATAAGAGGAATGTAAGCTCTGCCTGCTTCTAAAGCTGATAAAGCTTACAAGCCTTTGACATCGGGACACGTGTATTGTCTATTGGGTAATTTACCGATTGGACAAATATATATATATATATATATATATATAGATTGAGCAGAACAACCCTCAGCCCAACCACAACACTAGATTGAGCAGAACAACCCAATTGTCCAGCATGATCTGGATGGCTTGTAAAGATTTACATGAGATATATGCGAGGATATTAAGATAAAATAGACTGAATAAGAGAACAAGCATGACAGAGATCTTATCGCCTTCTCTAAGGCATCAGTTTCATTCTGTCTATCGTTGGTCACAGCAACAATGGATTGTCTTATGACAGAGGGTGCATTCCTTTGATTTTCTGTGAATCAAAAGACTTCAAAGTAACTAAGAGATGTAGACCAACAAAGAGAGGAAAGGCAAATAAATTGATGCTGTTCTTAGGTCAGAGAAGTTGAAGGTCAAAGGATGATGGAGACAATTTGTTCTGATGCTAGTTTTATTCCTCTCTTTGCATCTTTTTCTGAATTTTTTTCTCAACATTTATGAAGTTGCAAAGAGAACACGTCACAAGGTAGAAGGCATGTAGGCTGTACCTAACTTTAGAAACAAGTAAAGCTAGTATTCCTCCATACAATGAATAAGTAAAGCAAGAAAAACATATACCATCCACCATGTCCTTGGTTTTGTGAAGAAGGAACGTCCCAGACAGAATAGTCACAAACCCACACATTTCTGTGACAATCTGTGTTGGATTTTGCCGATCCCAGTCCTGAAAAGGTAAAGGACAAGTAAGAAATTGCAAACATTTAAATTTAGATGGAAGACTAAATTTCAGCACTAGGTCATGAAAATTTTAAATTGCATTGAATCAGTGGACTAGATTTATGAAACCATGAAGCCTGGATAGACAAAAATAATTGGAAAATACCATCCGAATTATACTTTCTGGAGTTGGGCCACTCAAAATATATCTCTACCACCAATTAACTGAGATATTGATATAAGGGACATTGCTGACATACTCATATTGGGTACACAAATGAGGACAAACTTAGTTTCAAGCATAGTAGGTCAGCCCCATGTGAGCAACCCTCATACAAATCAGCCCCATAATAAGCCACCATGTTTCCACGTTTTAATAGTGTGTATATATATAGAGGGTTTAACCCAAAGGGGAAAAGGAGAATGAAAAACAAATTATGGAAAAATATATATATATATATATAAACTTTCAATGTGAAGACCCAAAGTAAGCATGGACAGCAGAGAAAGAGTTCTTAAAGCATGATCAACTCATCCTACAGGAGATTCATAACATAGTTATCAAGGCGTCACCAAGGCGCCCAGGCGGCTCGGCCTGGACTGTTGCCTTGGTTGCCTAGGCATCACCTTGCTGGTGTCGCCTTGATTTTTTATCATCCTCCATCACCGTAGGGCCAGGCGACACCTTGATAACCTTGATTCATGATCCACATACAAAAATAACAAATTACAGAAAATAAAAAGAATCTTTGACGTAAACACTCATGACCACTTTTCTTCCCATCTCCCTCTCTCCAATAGCTCTATTCCAATGGCTCTTTTCCTTTTTTGGCTTGAAGAAGAATAAGTGAATGATTTTGTATTTTGTACTTCGGGTGTGTCATGTGAGCCCCAACATGAGTTTGAGGCTTTCTTGTGATGAGTGAGTCCCACACTTGGGTGAGTGAATCCCCAAGAGAGCCCAAGGTTAAGTGGTGAGAGGACCCTCGTTTTCTTGTACTTGGTTGAGTTGGTTCATTATTTTTGCAATAGAACTATTCTGTATTTTCTAGATTATTTTTTAACAGCATCAAAAGACCTAAAGCAAACATAAATACCAATTCCAGACAGCTTATTAAAACATGATTAACTTATTATATCCTAGAGGAGATTCATAATCCATATATAATTCATATGAGATCATCTTATTATATCATATATTTGTAGCACTTTGTGTCGAAATCACCTCAGGCCAGATAGGTTGATTTTCAAGATGATGATTGGCTTGATAGAGGAAAGCCGAAGTTTTCACATGGGAACTTCTCCATACATCTTTTGGCACAAATTGAAATTAGTCCGACACAAGTCTAGAAAATTAAGTGGACTTTCCTCTAAGTCATGAGGGCATGAGAGAACAAGTGGCAACAACTTAAAAGGACAAGATTGCCACAAGGACACCAGATTGTTTTTTTTTCTACATGAGGAACGAGGAAGAAAAATAGCAACAAATTGCTTGGCTAAGGTCAAAAGATGGAGGTGTCCAATCCTTTTGGTGGTATTCTTCATCATCCATTTATAAGGGTCCACCAAGGTAAAAGGATGACTTATACCACCACGCATGTAGTGGTAGGTACTACATATTTTCAGTCAATTAACTCCCTTACATCAGTATAGCATCGCTTGCATTCTAACAGTTGTCAGGGCAGCACAGCAGCACAAAAGAGCATAATTGGAAGTTCAAATTTTGATGAAATTTCAAGAACTGAAAACAATTGATGCATTCAATTTTTATATGCGAAAAAAGTTGACACTATTTATAGAAGGATAAAGAGAAGTTACATCAGTATAGAGAAAAACAATAACCAACTGAAATATTCAATGCTTTTATCAGCAAATCCTAATGTGCAAGTATAAAATTACAGGGGAAAAAAAAAAAAAAACTTAAAACCTTTTACACCAGAAAACACAAAAAAGAGAGTGTCTGAATGAGACCTCTATCGGTATATTAAGTACTTGAAACCTCTTTTAATTGCCCCTTTTCTTATACTCAAAAGTTCTTTAAGTTGGGTATAAGAGGTTTACAAAAATAATTTGAAAGTGACATATCATTATGTCATTATTATAAGGTGACATTGTCATGCACATATTCCAAATAATATATGTGAAATGACAATAATTACCATCATTGAAAAGAAAATTACTTGTAATATTAAAAGGACAAAAAAATAAGGTTACAAGGGGGTGTCAATAAGAAAATCTGTAAAAAAATCCACTTGAAGTTGGAAAAACCAGAATTTTGAGGACTTCAATAACAGAACTCAGTATTTCATTACAGACCAAACCTTTAGTCGAATAGTCTATTCTACTAACAGAATCAGCCTGCAGGCTCTGTAATGTAAGGGTAATTGAGACTCAATAACCCCCAGTGTTGTCCCTTAAAGCTCCAATAAAACCAGATCAAATAGCACAAAAATCTGAAATCAGTCTTGAGAAATAAATCCAAAATAGGGTTATGGGAGGGGTGACCTGCGGATGGGGTTGGAGAGCTCAGATGGAGCTGATACTTGAATCGAAGGAAGGTCCAGTGATGGGAAATAAAAACCCAAATGGGTTGGCTGATCAGGTGGTTGGACAGGGAGATGTAGCACTCTATCTGTTCTTCCAGAACCCAAGCTTCTTCAGCTGAATTCGATTCTGTCCAGGGAGGTATTGTCACTATTTCTTCAGTCAGAAGTGAATGCTGGTGTCCAATTAAGTATTAGAACACTCAATTCACACACTGTCAAATCGGATTAGAAGAGAAAAGAAAGGGGATGGGATAGGTGTGTGTATGGCTACGCCTTGGGCCTCTCACCCACAGCTATCTCAGTTGTTTTGGAGCAAATTTGCTGCAACTATTATTCAGTCAGTTGTATTAAAAAACTTACAGCGGTGCCTCGTTTATAGAGGGTCTAACTCCTACTCAAAAAATGACAAGGCATAGTGGGACTCAAGTAAAGTAGGACTATAAAACACTATCTAACTAGGAGGACCCGCCATCACTAGGCCGAGCCCTTTTTCCTCCTTCTTTGATAGGTAAGGACAAATCTACTGCTGCTGCTGAACTGATCTACATTACTTTGTACAAAGTCTGATAACAGAATAGAAAAAATGTAGAAGAATCCTAGTGCCACTAGGAGAGAGACGAAAAGAACTAGAACCAGTACCAATCGACCAAAAATATTAGAACTGATAACAGAACTTCAGAAAACAAGGTAACAAATCTCAAAGTTCAGTTAAACCAAAATAGAACAGTAACTAGTATGCTGTTTGCAACAGAACAGAATCGATCCTTGAAAAAAAAAAAATCAGATATGCAGCAGGGTATAGAGAACAGAAAATTCTGACCAATGATTGAGAGAAAGATAGAAATAAAGGAAGATAAATAGGCTTGCAATCCACCAAACCCACTACTAAATCGACAGAAGAAACTATTGAATCCACAGCAGCCAAAGTTTCAAAAAACTAAAAGCTATATTTCATAAGGTCATGTATAAGGCCATAGGTGATGCAATACCAGGGTTTCAAAAACCCTGTTTCGGTTCGCTTTGGGCCCACCCAAGTAATAGAAGACTCAAATCAAGAGCATTAGTGGCAAAACAGTAAGTAAATCGACATTGCAAAGGGGGAGTGGTGATCTGGTAATTGACCAGAATATTAGAGGGGGTACTTGGTATGTAAAAGGGGAAAAGATACAAGCTATTAGGATTTATTGTTTAGAAACAGACTTGGAATAAAATTTAAAACAGGCCCAAGGGGAATAAAGGGAGAATGAAGGGGTAATAAGGGAAAGACAGAAAAAAAGAGGAGATTTGCTCATATGCTGAGGTTTTCTTCAACCTCTTGACAACCAGCAACTAGAGGTAGCACAAGATCCCACTCAAAGGACCAACGTTTAACCTGAAATTTCAGGCAACTAATTGCAGTCCATAGCCCCTTTGAATGCAAGTATTAACCAGCAAAAAAAAGATCAATCAGCAGAATAAAAGAACCCTGAACTGTTGCTTTGGTAAACTCAAATCCAGCCTTGGTTACAGGTAAGTTTCCCATAACAAAGGATGACTTAGGGAACAAGTACATAGGATTTGAGTCATCCTAAGATGAGGATTCACGTCAGTGAATTTGAAACTGAAAGAAGGGGTGTCAAGTGAGATACAGCTCTATCTTGAGGGTTTCAAATAGCTGCTAGAACAGAGTATTGGCCACCAATGAAAGGGCAAACAATATTAGAATAGAAATAAAAGGGAGAAACAAGGGAGGAAGAAGAAGAAGAAGAAGAAGAAAAGGAGAACAGAAGAAAGAGGAATGATGTGGATCCAAGGTTCGAAAACCCTATTTGGATCCTTTATGGGCCCGCGTAGACAATTAAATCCAATTACAAGAGAAAGGTGGCAATTCTGTAAATCCTCAAACAATTCTCGCCTTATATGTAATGTAAAAAGGGATCAAAGTGTAAGAGAAGTTACCAGTGCAGGGCTTTCTGTAAATAAGAGAAAAGGGCCTTTTAATATTAAGGATGAAGCTGCTTCTTCAACCTCACGTTAAAACAGTAAGGGCAGAAAAACTTCTTCGAACTGGGTAAGATAACTCAAAAGAGGAAGTAGAACTTCTGTACTCAGATCTAGCACAAGGACAGAACCAGATTTTGAAGTTATGGTTGGAACTTCCTGCAGAGATCAGATCACGACTCAAATCTGTGTAGGGTGGAGTCGTTTCAATCGCGGGAATGACCTCTTAAAATCAGAAACTGATCTGAAGTGTATCAGCAGGTATCGACACCAATGATAGGGGCTGTAAATCACGGTAAGAGCAAGGGTTGTGTATGAATACAACAGCGGCAAGGTAGGGAGAGACATTTCAGAGGAGAGAAAATATGCAGCTCTTAGCAGCACTGGTAAGCACTTCCATTCAGTTTCAATAAAAAATCCAACTAAGAATTGTTGCTTTCATGCTCTCATAATATAGATTAAAACAAAAGAAATCCTAATCCTACCCTAAAACTGAAATCATAACTTGCCTCTTAACTCTATCTAATCTAAAACAGAAGAAAAATTCAAATAAAACTGGACTCTTGCCTTCGTATGATTCTAATAACATGAATAAGATAAGATTTTTTTTTTTAAACAGAAAGTCATATTTAATCCTTCTTGTAACTGCATCAGGGAATGAAGAACACTCCTACAGTGGGAAGGGCGCACAAGCGCAGACATGCAGGCTTCTCAATCCAAATCATTCCATTATTCAAATATGAAAATTCCTTTTGTAGTTACCGCATATATAAGAAACTAAAACTCCCAAAATTAGAAAACAACTCCAAATAGGAATGTCAGCAGGCTTCTCAATCCAAATCATTCCATTATTCAAATATGAAAATTCCTTTTGTAGTTACAGCATATATAAGAAACTAAAACTCCCAAATTAGAAACCAACTCCAAATAGAAAACAAATAATCAACTAGGAAACTGCAACTTCCCTACATAGCTCTCTCTTATCAAATAAAATAAATAAAATATTGCATATCATCTCAAGAAAAATATCTAATTATCCTACTAGACCCAACCAGATCTGGACTAGATTCTTGGTCTCAGATTTGGCCCGGTCCACAGTGTTTCCAAGCCTTGGTTTCATTTCAGACCCGTTGAAACCTAGTTGTTAAGTTTCGGTCGAAACTTACAACCATGGTTTTAACACACTATAAGAAGAAAAGAATCTCAATTCCTGCTGGAATCAAGATCTAGAAGCAGTGATAAATAATTTTTGTGAATAGGTAAACAAGTCTCCTTAATCTTCTTTTAAAGGTCATTTTAATCAGTAAATAAATTCAGCTATTCCTGGCCACTAATTGTCACGCACAACTTGTGCCAAATAAATTAAATTGCACCACAGTAGTCACAACAGATAATAAAGGGAGATAGCTCTACAAGGTAACATTGGATCTCTAGTTCAAGCAAAACCATCAAACAGAGAGAAAGAAATGCCCCATGCTTTGAAACAATCACTATCAGATTGAATGCTATGGATTCTCAAAATATGTAACCAAGTTCCATAATATTTCATGTTTCTTGCACTAAAAGGAGATGTTAAATGTTTTGGATATGCATGATACATATCCACGTAATCAATATGGCAGGTCATGCAAATATGACAATTGACAAATACTGATACACTTCAACTGGCAGAAACTGTTACCTTAAACATGATCACACTGGCCAAAATGGTTAATGATGTAAACATCACATAGTAGATAGGTGATACAATAGCAGTGTTGAAAGTATCAAGTGCCTGCAATAAAGATGCAAAATGGAATTTTTATTTAATTAGAAACATTCAAATGATCACTGAATGAAATTAGAAACTAAAAACCAAAAGAACGAGTGGGACGTGTGCGTGTGTAGTATCACATGCATAAAGAGTGGCATTTGAAATAGCATTACATGTGATCAGGATGCCAAGATCAAAGATGTAAAAAGAAATAAAGCATCCACAAGAAGAATTTTAACAATTCCTTGCTTGTATGTTCCTAACTACTGGAGCTAGGTTTATGCATTTATAGTCTTTGATAGAAGAAACTTAAGTAGAAACCTAGCTATGCTTATATGTCCAATCCAAGTAGAAAGGTATATTCCTGATATATACTGCACCAATTTCCTGGTATCACTCAAACCCAGCCATAAAACCAC
>NC_056570.1:20523781-20557412 GCF_013358625.1 Macadamia integrifolia
CATTCTATGATAACTTTCAGCTTACCCTCTTTTTTTGTGCCTTTAGTAGGCCTAGTATTTCCAGCAATTGCAATGGTTTATGGGGAATCTTATTAAGGTTAAGGACCCCCTTTTTTGGTTTAGTTGTTCAAAAAAGAATTGGATCTTTCATGCATGAGTAATTGTCTTGAACAATCGATTTTGTTAATGCCCTAGATATTCCTGCCCTGTATGAGCCCTATTACGTGCTATACAAATTAATTCATCTAGTTGCAAGGGAACTAAAGGGAAAGAAAATCAAATCAAATCAATTATAAAGGAAAAATTATTGTAATCATTATTTTACATGGAAGATAAAGGGAAGAAAAATGAAATCAAATCAATACTAGAGGGAAAACCTTTGTAATCATCATTTTGCATGATGTGTAATTAACTCCAAATCATTCCAAAAACAATGTATATGTAGATATATATATATATATATATATAAAAGATTTTTAGATTTACTTTACTTTGCTATGAAATAATCCCTTAGATTTAAAATGTAAAATAAATATTATATTTGAAAATTTTAATTACCAAATATGATCATAGTTGTAACTTTTAAGTAATTTACACAAACATAATTACTTCATTTTTTCTTTTCAAATCGGATAGTAGGAATTAAGTTCAGTTGCAGATCTAAAATGAAGAAGGTTAAACTAATTAATTTGACTTCCACTAGAGAAACCCAGGTAGAACAATATAATTTTCCATGAAAAACAAAGTGGAAAAATATAATGATTTGAAAACTGGAAAGGCATAGTGTGACTAAAGGTTCTCAAAAGTTTGAAAACTTGTACGCTTAGGCACCATTTGCCAATGTTTTTGCTATTTTTGTACCTAAAAATTGTAGAAACGGCTTTTCGTGTCTTTAGAAACAAAAGCAAATTTTTTGGTATTTGATAAACCTGTTTCTCGAAACATTTTTTGCAGACATAATACCATAAAAAACCCAATAATATCATCGGATACTCAAAAGGGAGAGAAGGTTTGGTTGCATCCTTTTAGGTTTAAATAGTTGAGAGATTTATCAAGCACAACAACCTTCTTTTTTTCGCTCTCAATTCGTTTCTAGAAACGACGAAACAAATCCGACTTGTTTCATCAAAGTCATTTCTAGAATTCTAAATAGGCATAAATTTTGATTTATGTTTTTAAAACCGGATAAAACGAAACAACTTTATCAAATGCTATTTAAGCCGTTTCTTCGTTTATGGGAACAAGAAAACGCAGAAACGATAGAAACAAAATGTTGTCAAACGGTGCCCTAATAACACAAGAAACGTGATACAATTCAGAGGCCAGACTTCTTTCAACCCAAAATATTGAGAGCATCCTTGCCAAGTTAAGGGGATTCTTGAGTGCCTCATGATACAGAGGCCTATTGTAGTTTTGGATGGATTTAAAAGGCCAAAACAAAAATCAATTCCTTTCTTCAAGATGTGGCCAGTGCCTGTTTACCCAATGGCTCTTGCTCTATGTGAAATAACTCAATTGCATTCCTTCTTCATGTACTCTGGGAAAAAAAAATTGGGTGAGAGAGTATAGCCATTATGATGTGTAAATTTCCAAGAGTCCCATCCAATCACCAGAGCTTGTAAATTAAAATATCCTCTATTCACCATTGCTGAAGGAAAACTCTATCCTTGAAAAAAAAAAGTAAGAAAAAAATACAATTTTCCCAGTCTGAAAGAATAGATGTGTATATCAACTTCTTATATGGATCAATCATTCTGTCAAAGCTGATAACATAATTCCCGTTTGCTATTTGTTAAATATCAGTGCTGGTAGCTTGTTAAAATAGGGAAAGAAATATTTTTTATTTTCTTTAAGAATAAAAAATGAAAGTAAAGTTAAAAAAAAACATCAAAAGGAGTAGATAAGTCCCTAGTTAACCATGTCACCATTCTATGTATACGGTTTGTAAGTTCAAAAAATCATTGGAAGCCATAATCAAAACATTGGACAACAAAAACAAAATTATATTTCAAGATCTCTTATTCTTTTTCTTTTTCTTTTTTTAATCTTTTCTTTTTCTTAGTTCTTCCTTTTTTCCAACTTCCCTAGATGATGTCACTTTGATGTATTTGATGTATATATATTCATATGTAGAAAGACATGCACTCTCTCAGCTTTATGCACAATTGCATAAGCGGGGAAGCTTTCAGAGTTCAGATAGTCTCCCAAAAAGTACAAAATTTACTGGCTTAAAATTTGCAGCAAAATGTAGGCAGGAGATATGGGAAAGCTCTACCAAAGTCACTTTTGGTTATGAACCTTGGCATTTTTCCTTCACAGCTACGGCTGCGGCTCTATACCATGATGCTGCAGCCATTGCTCCTGGGTCTGGCACAGTCGCAAGTATCTCTCCAGAGACATATGAGGAACGGCCAGCCTACAAAAACATGAAGTAGCGTTAATAGCAGTTTCGCATTGAACATGCACACATGACAAGGTCTCATAAACAGCAGCAAACACTAATATCATACTTGTCCGGTTACAGTTACAGAATAATTTTCTGGGTATAAAGTCTGCTAATCATTCAAGGACCCAAAATTGCTCAGTTTGACCACAACACACACAAGCATTCACTGTTAGTAAGTATGTTAAGATAAAATAGAAATCAGAATAATGTAAGAATGCAAGAAGTATGCATCCACGCAGGTTGACTGGTGTGGTCAAGAGATCTAGAGGATTCTAGAAAGCACAAAAGCTGGAAACACAATCTAACACAGGATCTGAATTGAAATTTTGAAGGAGAGTCTGAAAACTTGACAAAATTAAGAAATTAATGCAATTTAGAAGCAAACCAGCTATTTTTATATTTACATTAACACTACGACCTAGAGGCTGTACTTCTGAGAATATAATTTTTAAAGTTCAGAAACCTGAAAGAAACAAACGAACAGTGAACCAGCAGGTAAATACCAAAAGACTGAAACTAACTCCAAATCTCTCTCTCTCTCTGTTGACAACTTATGAGACTCCCTTAAATATTTATTTTCATATTACAAAATACCCCCAAACTCACCAACAGTACCAATCTATCTCTATTGGAGCTAATGGCCAAATTTAGGCTTGGTTTTCCTTGGTCTGGGCTTCCAAACTGGATATGTTTATCCAGTCAAGCTAGTGCACTGCATCATTGAATCCACAAGTAAAAGCATCCTACCTAAGAAGGCCTGCCATTCGAAATTCCTACACAAGAATAACCATCTAATCTCTGGATATTTCGAGTACATGATTCAAAATTTCGACAGAAATGCCTAATTAACGGCGTAATAATTCTGTTTTGATATGAGTCAAAATGAAATCTTTGCATATTTTGACAAAATATCGACTTATTTTGACAAAACTTCAGTCATTTCAAACCTTTGAACATGGCCCATATATTAAAGCAAGATTTCCAAGTCGAAATTTCGAACATATGTCCCCGTTTCGCGTTAGAGTTTCAGAACTGCTAATTTTTGTGTGAAAAGTTCTTCATTTTGCTGCTGAATCAAAGTTTGGTGGTCAACTGTGGAGCATCCACTTCAATATTTAGGTGGATTTGAAACATTATTTGACCAAATTTCCCACCTTCTGCGATGACTTTGAGTGATTTTTCAGGAAGAAGATGACATGGACGGCATATGTAATAAGGTCCGAAGCCGAATTACGACTGGGTTTTTTTATAATCTATTCAAACATGTGTAAACATACTTAAATAGGAACTCCCTAAAGTTTTTGAGTAAAATTCCAGGTTTTGGTTACAAAATGTGCCATTTGGCAATTTTCACTGAAATTGCAGAAAAAAAAAATTCTCTGAGGGTCAAAATTCCACCTAAACCCATAATATCAAACCTTATTCGTTTGAATATCATACAACCCCCCCTTCTCCCTCCCTCCCCAAAAATAAAAATCTCTTTAACCAAGATTATGCATCTAGTGCAGAATCAGGGAGAATGCAGAAAGAATGCCACTTTGCTTGGTTATCCAGAAATCTTAAATTTTTCCACTGGAACAGAGTAATTTGAGTTCCACATTGGGAAGCTGATTTGCATTTACTTTTCACCAAGACAGCACTCTAGTGCAAAATCCAGCAGAATGCAGAAACACTAAGGATGTCCTTGATTGTCTAGAAATCCAGACTTTTCCAATGGAAAAGACCAGAAAAACTTTTTCTCTGATGGAAACTGCAGTTATATCTGTCAGCTCTCTAGAAACAGAACGTGGGCTACACAAATTTTTCCTGTTCACCCCTTAATTCCAATTTTCTTTCCGGTAACTGCAATATATATTGTTTTGAGCAGTGGTAACAAGTGGATGAGCCATATTTACAGTTTCATCTGATTCTGACCATTTTCTGTTCAACCGACGTGAAAGAGGTTATTTTCTATTAACTCTCCATCATCCGTCCATCTCTGTTATCACCAAAACAGAAACAGTCGAATTCAATATTCCTCAATAACCTCTCCAGTTTTCTTTCCCATCTAATTCCAGAAAATAGATCCTAATGGAGAAAGGTTTGCTAAACACAAGGAAAGCAAGAAATTTTAAAACGTTTATATGATTGTGCTTTCTGCATGGGCTGTGATCTTGTAGCAGTATACTTCTTATTCAGATCATGAGGAGAAAGAAGGCTTGTGACCCTGCTGCAAAACCTGCAGATCTGGGTTTTTCTAAGGCTTTTCAATTTCTGGTTGGTTCAGGAACTAAACCAATTGGGAGGCCAAGTCGTAAGGCTCAAAGGAAGATTAGGTGCTTGCAGTTACTATCTCCTAGAAATCAGGATATTTATCCCAATCCAACTTGTTCTTTGCATGTGAAGATCTCTTACATCTTGAAGACAACAGCCATGGACCAATTAAAGATGTGATTGTGTGTATTAAAGATTCCTAGATTTTAGGAATCATATCACCTATGTGATGTGGGTTCTTTCTTTAGTTATTTATTTTTAAAATATTGTAATCAGACCATGCAGGGAATATGTCTTGTCCTTATTTTATTCTATCAGTTTTGTTTTCTTTTTTAGTGCAACTTACTGTCCACATAGGGAAGGTTCTAGTTAATTACTATTTAATTTTTTTGGGTCTTTTATTTAGACAACATACTACTGTAATAGAATACAATGATTTTGAGATACGAGTTAGCCTTAAGCTTGTGAGTTCTGTGAGAGATGGAGCATGGCTCGCTGGGATTCAGAACTTCTCTACTGTGGGACGCAGTAGGTAAACCTTGGTGGGATACCAAGAGGACTGATGAGATTCTAGCCGAGTTCTAGGTGGAAGAACTAGTTAATATTGTTATTCTTCTTCTTTCATATTTATAAAATAAAAATAATAAAAAAAAAAGGTGCTAGAGAATTCTGTTCTTAAGTTCTTAGGTCGGCAACCTAGTTCATATTCTTATTTTCTTCTTACATATGTAAACAAAAAACGAAGAGTGGAGAATTCTATTCTTAATACCTATTTTTCCCTATATGCAATCCTGTTGCGATTGATCTCTCGTTGGCTTTACTCGTTCAAGATTGATTCTGCAATAATTTCTCTCTGTTTTGACATTCCAAGATCAAGAGATGGATAATGATCCATATGGAGCACAAGAAGTTGCATGTGCTCCGTGGCCATAGGTCACAAAAACTTACATGTTTTAATTATTGGCAAAAAAGATGTGCAACGAGCATATATATAGAAAGGCAGATAAGGCCCCTGCTTCTATCATGTGGAATTTCAAGTTGGCTAGTCCAGACCACTGGATCAGAAAAGGGACACCATTATTGTTCACATATTAAATTTGAGCCCCTAATTCAATCATTTGGCCCACCATGTAATGCACATGTCCTCCTGTATCAACAGGAATTTTAAAAAAAAAAAAAATTCAAGGATAAGTGAGTTTTAACTCCTTTTCTTCATATTTTCAGAAACATGGCAGAGTCCATTGGGGATCAGGCGAGGCTGGGAGAAACCTCTCCTGCTTTCAGTGAAATTTGGGCCACAACCCACCTGACACATGGCATATATTGCTCCTGTTTGATGTATGATGTGATTTTGGCCATACTGGCCATGTTTCAATAATTATATGGAGAGAAATTCCTAAATCGTCGAATGGAAGAATAAATTTTTTTGATGGACATTGTTACCTGTGCCTGCATTTGTTTGGTGGACTCGGCACCACTCAGTGCTGCTTCAGATGACAGAAGAAAAGCAGTGGTTGGATCGTCCCCGGCATCTAATCTCTGTTCATTAAGATAGACAAAATCATGTATATAGTCTCAAGCAGTCAGGTAGAAAAAGAAAAACAGCATATGCATAAATGTGATGGCTGGTGACCTGACGAAGAACTGCTGATGCAGGAATAAGTGCATCTAACAATGTGCGATAACCTGCACGAGCTCCTCCATATTTGCTGACTGCAGCAATGGCTGCTTCAAATACATCAGCCCCTGGAGAAAGAGCAGTAGTTAGAGCTGAGGTCTATGTAAGTCTTGCAGATTATTATGCAACAGCATCATCTCACATTGTCTAGATGTAACCGCTGGTGAGGTGCTCTCTTTCAACTTTGCATATGCTGCCTTACAGAATATGTTATATCTGTATAGGGAGAGATTAGACATTTAAAATAAACTAAAAACAAACAAACCTATAATAAAAATGTAACCATAATATGAAACTGGAGTTTGTTCTGAGCATGGATTTCCAAAATAAACTTATTACAAAGGAAAGGAGAATACAATACATGATCCCACTTGTCCCTCCCATAGTCTTGACAGAGGATCCAATTTCATTGACTGTCTCTGCAGCATCATTCAGAGGATAACTGCGAGAGAAGAAAAAACGTGTTGCTTTCAGTCCCTCAAAAGATGTATAAACTTGAAGGATTATCATCTTGAAGCAAAAAAATCTTAGTTTATGTTACAGATCTAATAGAGAAAACATTACTGCCCACATATCAGCCCATGAGATGGTCCTACGGGTTCAGATGCCATGAATCTCCTTTGACCAGCATTAACAAAGACATATATTTTTTTTAAATATAAAATAAAAACACCACAGAATGTGGATCAACAATAAGGAACCAGCATACAAAATTTAAGTGAAAAAATGGATCTGCTATGGAGTTAACTGCAAATGGTTATTTCTTCTGGCCTCTATTGGTTTAACACTTTCATTAGAAAAATTGGAATACAAAACAAATACCATCATAAAAGCTTCTCTGCAAAATCCTAGTAAATGAACCCAACATGCCATAGTTGCACAGATTCTTTTAGATATGAAAGCACATTATTATAAACTCCACAAACTCATCATGACACTGCAAGTTTTCTTCCAGTATTTCTCAATTTGGAAATGAACTTGGACAAAGGGCCTGTAGGTCAACCCTCCAAGGTACACAAAGACTAACGTACATTAGTCGTTAGTTGCAACTTATGTTACACAGGACTATAAGTTTGTCACTCTAGCTTACAAGATTATTCATTGCAGCTTATAGTTGAAAGATTTATGGTGAAAGACCCAATACTTGTAGAGAGCCGCAATGAAGGTGCCCAACCATCATCAGGATGCGAGTGGAACTGGACTAACTTCAGCACCATCCAGTTATCCACAAAAATTGTGCAACAATCTGAAGATGAGTAGTAACCATCTTCCAATACGACAGCCGATAACAATACTTAAAACCTTTCCTACACCAACTGGTATTCTTCCACTAAAACATAAGGTTGAGGGCTCAAAACCTGGTGGATCAATCATACAAGATTAAAATAGAATAGTGGATGAGAAGGAAGAGGACACCTACAGGTGTAGGGTGACGATATTGCATCATCACCGTCATTCTGGCGGTGGTGGTGGCAAGGATGAGGATATTTTGACTGTAATTAGGAGAAGCAGCCGAGCCGACACCATTTAGTTGGGATAAAGCTGAGTTGTTGTTACTAGGATGAGCAGCCGAAGAATGATGATGGCTTCATCCATCTCCAACTGCTGATGATGATAGTGGGAGTGGGGAAGTGGAGGTTCTGGCTTCAGTTTTTGTGGTCTTCACAGATTACAAGGATTAGAACTATGGGATTAGTTGGTGAAAAACTCCATACAATTTTTCATGAGTGGATTACGACCTCACCGCTGACCCTGGTAGTTGGTATTGACAAATTGAACTTTGATGGCTGCTAGGCGACCCTGATCCTGCAGGAATCGGTGAGGTGAAATAGTTAAGGCACCATCCTTCATGTTTTTTCTGGCACTGAAGGTGAGGGTGACTCTGTTAGCACAAACATAACACTCTCCTTGCAGTACCAAGTTAAAAGGTGATTAGGTATTGTGATTGATTGGTTCAGAAAAGATGATGTTTTGTCTATGGATATTCTCACATTGTCCACCAGATACAATTTTGGTTCCTTCCATCTTTGTTCCCTTTGGTTAGACAAGGTTTTGATAGCTTGTGGGTGTGGATGTTCTGCTTTGATGTTTGTTCTTCCTCATTAGTTATCTTGTTTTTGACTTTGGTTTCAGGTTTTGGGGAGTCACCTGCCCTGACTTCTTGTTCTATCATAGTCTATTTTTTCAATAAAAATTGAAATTTATCACGAAAAAAAAAAAAAAACTATGGGATTAAAAATCCTAATCATGGTGTTGAACAGCCTTAGTTGTTGGTGTCCTCAATGTAACGCCTTGGCCCCATTAACCTTGCAAAATATTGTCCTCTTTGGCCTATGAGCCTAAAGGCGTTAAAATGTGTTGTGCTATATTAAGGAGGCTAGATGTTATGAACTAGCCCAGTAATCTCTCCCTAGGTAATGTGGGACTAAATTTTTGCACACCCTCACCGATCTCCTAAACCCCTTAGTACTTGCCGTATTCTTGGTGGGGACACCTCACCGATCTCCCAAGCGGGTTTGGTACTTGCAGTATTCTTGGGTGTCACAACTTTTCCCCTTTCGGCACAACGTCCCCGTTGTGGCCGCACACTCTGTCGGAGTCTGCTCTAATAACATTTGTAAAGCCCCAGCCTCATTAACCTTGCACAGTATTGTCCTCTTTGGCCCATGGGCCTCAAGGCTTTAAAACACGTTGTGCCATGTTAAGGAGGCTAGAAGTTATGAACTAGCCTAGTAATCTCCCCCTAGGTGATGTGGGACTAAATTTTTGCACACCCTCACCGATCTCCCAAACCCCCAGGTACTTGCCGTATTCTTGGTGGGAACCATAGTTATTAAGGCGGTGAGGCGACCGAGGCGTTTGAGGGTCTTTTAGAGTGCCTTAGCGATAAGGCGGGTATAAGGCGTCGCCTTATTGACTAAAGCATTCCTGTGTAATTTTTTTTTAAAACCATTTTATTTGACTCAAATCCTAGTTGAATCCTATTACTCATATGCTAAATAAATATTAAAGGTTTATACTTCATACCAATGCAAAATATTCATCTTCATCAATCATCAATCAACATTCATCAATCATAATCATGATGATCATAACATATTAACATATAATATAAATACATAATTATGAAACAAAATTATAAATATAAAGAAAAGAAGACTTTAAATATACAAGTACTCATTACTAATATGTAAGGGCCCTACTTTGATCAATCCCAATAATGTTCAACTGCTAGGTATGAGAAACACACATCTGATGCAAGAGGAAAGAGAAACACACAGCGTCACTATCACAATAAGTCAAAAGAGAAGACACTATTTGCAGAATAAATTTCTGGAAAGCAGACCTGGTGAAAGAACAGGAATCAGCCGTGTTTGAAGAAACTGATTGTTCTCATAGTAACTGCGTTTTGGCCCCAAACTACACTACTAGAGTTGCTCCTTTGTTTGAACACACCACCCACTTTTAGGACCAAATGTTCAGGAATGAGGGAGATTAAACTCCTTTCCCTCTGTCCAGTCTACCACTCAAAACAGAGTATAACCAGTAAATACAGAAAATTCTAAAGGCCTGAGGAAGTATAGGAAGGAGAAATCGAATTAACAAAAGAAAAGAATTATGGGGCAAAAAGAAAGAAGGGGAATAAAGATAAGGGTGTGGAATGATTGTATTGCGTCAGCAAGAGTCTTACGACTCTCACGGTCACACCGTAGGTTAAAAAAAATATATATATATTAAGACTTGAGAGTCATAAGACTGATGAACATATGAAGATGAAAGAAGAAATAAGGAAGAAGGGAGAGAAAGAAGAGAGAAAAAAAATTCTCACAAAGAAGATGAGAAAAATCAGAAAAATAAAAATATAAACATACCTTGAGAGAGGGGAAGGAACCTTCGCCGGAGGCCGCCAGAGAAGAATCGAAGGAGGAGGGACCGCTGGAGCGCTTCACCATTGGTTGTGGAGCAATTTGGGGTTTTGAGAGAATATCGCGTTTTTTTGGTAGAGTTTTAAATCATTAGCTTTTGATCTAGTGTATCTCCTGTGCATCAAAATTTATGCACCAGCCAATCATGAAGTCTAATTTGGAATATTCATAAATCAGCTGTAAAAACAAATCTTTTTTTAAAAAGCCCATAAGGCGGTCGCCAGACATAAGGCGTCGCCTTAGGCGCCTTATAGCGCCTTACAGCATAAGGCGGTCGCCTTTCATACCCAACATAAAGCAGCTTACTGCCTTAACCTCTCTGGAGCACATTAGCGCCTTAATAACTATGGTGGGGACACCTCACCGATCTCCCAGGCAAGTCTAGTACTTGCCGTATACTTAGGTGTCACACTCAAGCTAACTAATCATCACTGGATTTAGAGACTTAAGACACCTAAGTTTACAGTAGAGACCTATTATTTGTTGCATAGTTGTCAAGGCGATGCCTTGGAGGCCTTGGTAGTCTTGCATCCAGGCCCCCTCTTCTACATGTCGTCAAAGTGTCTCCTAGGCATCTAGGCTCTTTTTTTTGGATGGGCACCTTGTTGGTGTCACCGGTATCCTAGCGCTTTGACAACTATATGGCCTTAGGTCTACTAGACACTGTGACAACTATGATTTGGTGGTACCCAATATTGGTTCATATATGGTTATGGAAAGTCCAACTTTTGCAACAACAAAAAACTCAATCTTATCCCAACTTAAAGGGGTTGGCTACATGGATCCAAACAAAACAAAGTAGGCAAAAACTGAGGTCTAAACAGAAAAGAGGGGATGAAGAGATGAGAAAAGAGGGATAAGAAATGAGAGGAGAAATGGAAATGAAAAGACACAAGAAAGATGAAGAATGCAAGATGAGAAATAAAAGATGAAAGTAAGACGGAGGAGGACAACCCGGAGGCGGCTACAGTACTCAAGACCCTAAAACACGTATACCGACTGAACGAAGGGTTCAGGAAGTATCTGCCCCACTTACTATATAGGGTTGACGGCACTCAACTAAGGGACTTTGGGCCAGAAGAAAAAAAAAAAAGATTGTTTACTGACGGGACTAAGGGACAAGACAAAATAGATCTTTGGCTTTCGACTATTCACCTCCTTCCCTTGTAAGGCGTGGCTAGCTAGGAGAAGCTCAACTAAATGGAGTCGGCTACAGGGATCCTTGCTCTCCAATATGCGGAAGGTCCAACTTTTGCACTAGTGTTATGGATATAGGTAACCTCAGTGAAATAGCTATGGATATGGACAGTTACAATTATCAGTGCAGTTGTCATATAGAGGCTATGGGCAGCAGCAGTGCAAAGTCCAGTGGCTCCAACCAATCGTAGCCGAGCTAAGTGGAGTATTACACATACTCCATTCAGTCCAGCAAACACCCAGACCCACTATTAGCCTGAAGAAGGTGGTGATTACACTTCGTTTCTCTTCCCTTTTATTGAGATCGATCATACACAAACAATGATGACAGAGACTGCACCTTTTAGAATACAACATCACATTCCACATATTGGTTTTACAGGGTCATGCATTTTATTTTTTATTTTGTGCCTATAATTAATTTTCTTACTATTTCACAGTTTTATGCACATCTCACAATGTTTATGCGAATACTTATTGCATATTTTTTCTGCGGAAAGAATGACATTTTGTAGCATTATTAGATGTAATAGCAAACACTAACAAATACGAAAAATGAACAGCCAACAGATCCGCACAACACAAAGATTTAACAAGGTTCACACACCGTTGTGGTGTGCTACGACCTCGGGCGAAGAAGAAGATGTTTCACTATGTAGAAGAGAGATTACACCCAAGCAACGGCGAGAAAACTCGCCCTGAAACCCTAGCTCAAAAAACCCCTCTACTTCCATCACAAATCTCAGAAAACTTCCCATTCGGGTCGCCACCAAAATATGTCGGAGCGGGTCATTCTTCAAGGCAAACTTAACAATTTTTTTTTTTTAAATGAATATCTCTTATGATGGATCTGAAAAGATGATCTTTGTCCTGGTTTAAATAATCTGATCATCCAACCCAAAAGTTAACCAATCCACGCATAGTACTGATCCTTAAATTCTTATTTTAAAAGCGTACTTTCCTAGAAAGACCCAAACTGCCAGCCTTATATTCACTCACTGAGGCTTTGCCAGGATGCCCACCATGTTTTAAAAGATTATGTAAAAGATTTTGACCAGCAAGTCAAATCCTTGGAATGGAGATTCAAAGGAATAGGAAAAGTTGGGCTCTAGCAATTTCACAAAGGCAGTTTGTGGAGATAGTTCAAGTGAAACTGATTCAATTTTTACGAGTGGAGGAAACATAATTAGATGTATTAATAATTGATGAATTCTCATTGCATTTCATTCCTACTGAACCTCATCCGACTGGCTGATTACTGTTTCTTCTCAAGATCAAACTCTCAGTGCTTTTATCTTAAAGAACCATGAGTTCTCACAAAGGACTGCAGGACCCTCTCTAGTAATGTGTGCAAGCATGCATTAGAATTTAGAAGGTTAGATGAGTAACCTTTTTTTTACAGTTTTATACATCATCATTAGATGAGAGTGATTTTTTTTTACAGTATTATACATCATCATTTGTACCTCTGTTCAACTCAAGGGATTATAAAGAATGTTGAATGCCACCAATGTTTCAGTGAATCAACGATTGACATTGAGAACTAAAACTCTACAACACCGGAAATTATCTTCTATAGATGGTCCATTGTAAGAACCCTAAATGCTGTACAAGTGATGAAGATAATGGAATCTACAGTGCATGGAACACTGTTCACATGCTACTCTTCACGTAAACAGTGGTACTGTTCACATGAACAATGTTGTGGGCGCATGTAATGGGTTTATTTAACCCAGGTCCTGCCCCTGTTTTGCACCAAAGATAGCGAAAAGCATTATTTGGAGAATATTTTTGACAGACTTTTTAAGATATTTTGCGGGCTCCATGACAGCTTGCGCGGGAGATAAGTCCAAGACAGTTGCTGCCTTGCGTGGGATTCTTAGAAGATCTTTATTTTCTCTGTTTCTATTTGAGTTTATCTTGTTTCCATTGTGAAGAAGTTAATTAGTTTCCAATTTGGTTGAAATTAGAGATTAGGAGTTGCTAGGATTAGTTCCATTTAGTTTGTTTCTATTTTGAGAACTTATTGTTGATAGGTTCTCAACAAGAAGGACAAGGACCCGTGTAGCCTACCCCTTGTAAGGATTGTTCCTGTGATGCCACTTTGACTACTGCTGTAACTTCTTCTTTTACCTCATCTCACCTCCTTTTAATTCCTTTCGGAACTTCTTTTTTCTTATATCTACTACTATTCTAGACCATATTGGATCCATGTAGCCAACCCCATTTAGTTGGGATAAGGTTATGGTTGTTTTTGTTGTACTGTTGATAGGTTCCCATTCATGAATGGAGAGTTTTGATTGTAATTGGTTTAACTTATTAGGGAAAAATAACCCAGCCAGTCTTGCGCAGGAAACGCCCAGACTCTGTAGGGTGCAAAATGACTGTGCTGACCCCCCGCCCCATGCACTGAAAAGATGCTCCCATGTGCCTTCCCATTGGCCCCGCCTGCTGATGTTTCCTGCACCAGACCGGCAGAGTTCTATCGCCCATTTTATAAATATAAGAAAAGGGGACTATCTCCAAAGATTTTAGAGTTTGAAAGAAAATAGAAAGCTATGTTCTTTGCTGTCAGAGGCAGGTACAGTGAGCGACCGTGGGTGAGAGACCCTTCCCCCTTTTTCCTTTCCCCTTCTTCTCTAATATTCCTCTTCAGTTTCTAGGTCATTAAATCTGCAACCAGTGATTTGTGGAGAGTTATCAGAGAGTACTGGTGTCAGAGGACCGGTCAACCAAACCTGCGGCTCCCTGGGTTTTGGGAATCCTGTGGCTGTAGTCTCAGGTCCTGCAACTCAGGTTCTGGAGATAATTTCAAGCCATATTCTGGGAGTGTACCAACCTTCTTAAGTTCCTACTTTGATACTGGTTTCAGACCTTTCTATCCGCTGAAAGTGATGTGATCTGTAAGTTTTTAAATCTGAGATTTACAATTTTGAACAAGTGTCATTACTTGCCAACCATCATCTGAGGCTGATTCACTGAAGTTATTAAGAGGACAGTACCTCCTTTTCTCGATTATAATGTCAACCCCATCCCTGAAGTCAATGGGCTTCTATTGTTTGAAGTTTATTAGTTGCTTATTTAAAACAGTGCTGTATCTGCAATTCTGAATTTAATACATGTTGCTGCTACTGTTGAGTGTGTGTTCTGTCATTAGTTTGGTTGAGTAAGTCCAAGACCTTAGTGCTTATTGATGGTTAAAAGTTACTGCAGTTTCTGGTTGCTGGAAATTGGAGTTGAGATACTGTTGTGGTTGTGAAGATGCTACTGAGGAATTACTTCCTAATTGACTGGTTTGGGACTGTTTCTACATTAACAAGAATAATGAATCAGTCCACGTTTAGGATTCTCTACCAAAAAGAACCGCCCCGGGGGGGACCCTCTATGGTACCGCATAACATAGCAAAACTAGTAAAATATTTTTTTGCATGCAATACCAATAAGCTCCATTATCTCCTAGAATGATACCAATAAATTTACTTGAAAGGCCTAAACAAAGAATGTGACCAATGAAAATGTTGAAAAATCAAAAGACAACTTACTACTTCTTCAAGTCCTCAAGGATAGCCATGGCACCTTTAAACATCTGTCAAAGCACAAATATTCAGATCCCACATGGCACATAATATGTAACAAGCACATATGGCTCATTGACTCACCGTTGAACCACAGTCACCATCACCTACTTTACTATCCCATCCATTTAAGTCATCCCTAAGATTTATAACTGCATTTGCTGCTGCTTCGATAGCCGCCTCAAGAAGATAGCCTTGCTGATTGAGCTCTCTCGGTCGACTTAATGCCTATCCAATAGAAGATAGATCATCGTAATTGACGAGTGAATTTGGAGAAATAACATAAAATGATTATTATACAAGGAAATTTCAGTAATTAATTCATCATAATTCGGAGGTGGTGGGGGATGACCATTCAGCAGAATAACAAATGATTTTGTCTCTGGGGAGGGATTTGTTCACAGAAAATA
Source organism: Macadamia integrifolia (assembly GCF_013358625.1). Lineage (NCBI taxonomy): Eukaryota > Viridiplantae > Streptophyta > Magnoliopsida > Proteales > Proteaceae > Macadamia > Macadamia integrifolia. The sequence goes on from NC_056570.1 coordinate 20,539,267, forward strand.
ACCAAGAATTCATTAACATCTGGAATTTAAGTAACTTAAATAAGTTCAATGCAGCTGATTGTTCAGGTGCACTTAAAAATAATAGGGTTCATATGAGTAAATACTATAGAGCATATAATGTAGACTGGGGGTAGGGAGTCTAACCAAGTCTCAACTGCAGGAACTTTTAATTAAAGAACAACCAATTACCGCAACACAAATTAAATCAGATTAAATTTCAGATCTGGAAACCAAGTCTGCAGTGTTCAGAAATCAAGGATTCTGAGACCAGAATAGGACTAGCTAAAGAGGGTAGCTAGGTTACAGAAAATTAAGTCCAAAAAGTCACGCAACACACATAACCAGACTTCAGATATTCAGAGGTAAGCAGACCAATCAACCAATCTCTGTTTCAGGTCTGAAAACAGAATCCTTAGCACTACAGGACAGAATATGGTGATTTCGAATATCAAGCAGACCACTGATCAGAATAGTCTCCTGTGTGGATCGAATTCTGTCCCAGGTGAGGGGAATCTCTGGTCAAAATTTCAGACCAAACGGACATGGGAATAGCCTGGACAGAATCTGAGAATCCTTCATAGAACTATCTCTATCGCTGGACAGAACTGATAAACATATGATTTAAATACCTGTAACAGTAGACCAGCACCTTAACACCTTGTATACTTAAGAAAAGACGAGAGATATAGCTTGAAAGATAAGAAGAACACTTGAAAGGAACCTCTTGGGCTTCACATCGCAAAGAGTCAATTGGATCAAACACCAATTCCTTCAGCCTTGATCAAACACAAGACAACTCTTCATGAAGAAGATAATAGCAACAGCCATTAATTTTTTTATCAAAATCATCTCAGCTTTAGGAACCTCCTTTTCTTTATTTATAATGTTGATGGGGGACGGAATTATAAAATAGAAGATTCCTCAAAAAAAAAAAACCAAATATTATCCTAATACAATAATTACTAAAAACTGAAATTAGAAACTAACTGAAATTAGAAACTAGTTGAAAAAGGAAACTAACTACTAGTTACTTCACTCAATTAATAACTTGACACCTAAGGAAACAAATATAACTCAAATCAAACCCAACTAAAAAGGAAACTAATGAAAATGAAAACTAACTAGTAATCCCGTATGCATCCTTAGAGCCCCCGCTTAGACCCATAAAAATGGTCTATTACACTCAAAACACATGGGATCAAAGGCCCAACATGTATGAAACCCAACCCTAGGCTTATTCCTAATAAAATAAGTTTTGCTTGGTGATTAATCTGCATCAACATATAGTGTGTAAGTTTAATAAAAGTATGATTGGAAGTGATGAGAAAATTGATAACAGAGAGATATTGCAAAGTAAAAAATTTAGGTACTTGGGTTCAATCATAAAGAAAAAAGAGAAATAGAAGACGGTGTTGCACAAAGAATCAGAATAGGATAGATAAAGTGGAGGGTTGTGTCCGAAGTGTTGTGTGATCAACGTATTGCTTCAAACTCAAAAGGGAAAATTTATAGAACAGTCATACAACCAGTAATGATGTATGGAGCTGAATTTTGGGCAGTGAAGAAATATCATATAAACAACCTTAGTTTAATTGAAATGAAAATGTTGAGATGGAATGGTAAAACTAGAAAAGATAAAATAAGGTTTGAACAAATTAGAACTTTTTTAGAAGTAGCTTCGGAGTGGTGCAGCCGGAGTGCTATGTGACCCACATATTCCTTTAAAGCTTAAAAGCAAGTTCTATAGAATTGTTGTAAGACCAGTTATAATGTATGATGCGGAATGTTGGCAGTTAAGAAGTGTCATAAAGAGAATCTATGTATAACAGATATGAGGATGTTGAAATGGATGTCTGAAAAAAAATAAGAAGAATAAGGTAAGAAATGAATGTATTAGGGCTGATTTAGGAGTTTTCCCAATCAATGAAAAGATCCAAGAAAGTTGTTTGAGGTGATATGGCCATTATTCAACGGAGGCTTGATGATGCCTCAATAAGGAGGAGCGATCTGATCCCGATTGAAGGAGCTAAAAGGGCTAGGGGCAGGTCTAAAATGACCATAGATGTAGTGAGGAATGACATGCATACTCTAGGTCTTGTCCCAAGTATGATCTCAAATAGAGCTGACTGGAGGGCAAGGATCCATGTAACCGATAGCTGAAATTTTCCGGACTTCTAATGCTAGGCTCTTTTCTTTTTATTTTCATTCTTCTACTCCCTTCTTTTTTACTTTCATTTTTCGCTTTTGCTTTTACTCAGATCCATGAAGCCGACCCCATTAAGTTAGGATAAGGATGAGTTTGTTCTTGTTTTAGGAGTAGCTCCGATACATGATAAGTTGCGAGAAAGTCATTTGACGTGGCATGGACATGGGCGGCGGAGGCCTTGAATGCTTCAATATGGAAGGATGATTTGATTCAGATTGAAGGAGCTAAAAGTGACGGTGATAGGCCTGAAATGAATCTAGGTGATGAGGAAAGACATACATAGCTTAGGACTAGTAACAAGTATGGCTTTGAATGAAATGATTGGAGAAAAAGGATCCATGTAGCCAACCTCATTTAATTGGGATAAAGCTGAGTTGAGTTGTTTTGTATATAAGTAATACTATAGTGCACAAGGTCATGTTACTCCAGTAACTTAATAACATTGTAATCACTAGTCTACATGGAATTACTGTGGCATCACATTTTTTATTGCTGGAAGCATTTTTCTCATCTTTGCCCACAAGTTGTGTTGTAGTAACCACATTCTCACATCCAATCAAAACAGGAAACCTGATGTCAACCAAGGGAAATCATATCTCCAACCCTAGGCAATGGCCTTCCTGGTAGCCTGTCAGCGGCCTTGAGCACCAGAACCTTTTACCTCCAAGGTTGAGATTAGGGTTAGAGACAGTGAAACCTAAGTTCATTAATGATGGGAATCATAAGAACAGCAACTGAAAGAAAGACAGCAGACTTTTCATATATGCTTGCAGAGTCTTCCTGATGCAGGGATGGATGGGCAAGGCAAGGCTGTATCTGCCCCAAATTCTGGTTTTATTCAAACCCAAATCGAGTAGCCTATGCCAGCCCATTTTTTCCATGTTGTCCATCTTATTTGTAGGAAGGTTATTTTCCAGATTCATTAGGTATCAGTTCATGGGTGCCTACCTGGACAGCTATCGACAAGCCTTATTTGTTGAAGGCCAGAAGATCCCAAGCCAGCTCATGTGGAAGTAATTTCTAGATTTTGAAGATTATCAACCAACAATTTTGGGGGAGATATCAATCACATTTTTTAGGAGCTTATTTCTAGATTTGGTTGAAGACTAAATGCTGGCGTAAAGGCTTTATTTCCAAAGCAAAAGCGTTGTCAAATTGAGATAATTTAGGATAGTTTTGTTTCTTGCATATAGGTTTTGCTAGCTTAGGAAAATTAATATTTTTAAGTGGATTATAATTAGGACTCTTTCCCTTTTAATCAATTAGATATTGGATTTACATTTTAATTTGGATTGTTTCTAAAAGAACCAAGGTTGTAACCGATTGACATTATAAATAAAGAACAAAGGCTGATCTACAGCCAACGAGTTTAAGAAAAACAAAGGAGAAAGGTCTGGCTTGGAAGCTGTCAGATGCAGCGGCAGTGAGAGGCAATGGGTTAGAGATCCTGGACTCTGATAGTCCCCTATCCCCTGCTTCTTCTTCTAATCTTATTCTTCTTCTTTCCTACATCAAGTTCTTACTTCTATTTTCATTACCCTGTGGTGAGCTGAGAAGATTCGAGACACTGGTATTCCGATTACTGTTACTGCTGGATGAACCCTTAAAGGCAGTCCCATTGAGTAACATAGAAGCTGATCATTGGAGACTTGAGATCATTCCCTGAGATTAGTGTGTTGCTTACTTATTGTAGCAAATTCAAGCCTCTGAAAATCCTGATCAGATCCAAGGTTTCAGTCCTATTCAGTGGTCAGATTTAGAATTTTCAATTCTATCACATTCTGTTCATTGTGATCCTTTCTTGTGGGTTTGTAGCCCTTTAATCTACAGGTTATTGGTTTACTTTACTTCCACCTTAATTTTTCTGGCTTCTTAAAGGCTCACTCGTGGGATCAATTGAGCAGCTTCTATGTCAGGTCATAGCGTTTTACGTAGTATAGAGGTTTAAACAGTTTTTGATTTAGTCTACTGGGTAGAGAGTTTACAAAAGATTACTTTACTTGTATATGCAGATCAGTTAGCGCTGATGGCAGAATTGTAATGGCATTATTTTTTTCTTTATTTCAGTGAGTCTAGTCAGAGCTATTTCAAGTATGTAAAGGGGCCAAAATGTACTAGACAAATGGCAGGTGCATGACCACTTCAAAGGTGCAAGAGAGGTGAGCTTGGGATATGTATTAGCTCCCGGAAGGCATTTCCTACCTCCTCCAGGCGTTGGCGGAATAATTATTTCATATGTAAGCATTGGAGGTCAGCAATCAGGAAAAGAAGAGAGAATGTGAAAGGAGTGACTAAGACAGATGGAAGTACAACCAAGGTAATAATCGTTGCAGGGACTGGGTTTTTTGTCATAGTTGTCACGGTGCTAAGGCGAAACAAGGCGTCTAAGGGCTGTCTAAGCGCTTAGGCACTTGGCGAGAAGGCGACCCTTTTATTTTCCCTCTTTTCTAACATATTTAGTAAGCTACATATACCTTGTATCATAAAAAAACAATATTAAGCTACATCAAGTCATTAAAAATCAACATTAAGCCATATCCAATCATAAAAATCAGCATTAGGTCACATTAAGTCACAAAAAATCAACATTTAGAAATGCTCTTGTTCTATAATAAGTTTGACTGGTCAAATGATTTTATTTTCACATGAGACTTTTTGGATTAGGTATAACATAAACGCCCCTATAACCAAAATTCAGTTTTTGTTCTTGGACTGGAGGGTTGACTTTTTATCCTTTTAGAATTTATTTTTAAACTATTTTTAATGGATTCAAATAGCGGGTATTTGCTTATTTATGACATTTACTTAAATGATAGTTGGCATAAATAAGTGTCAAAACACAAGGCGACATGCAGTGCAATAAGGCGACAGTCGCCTAGGCCCCAGGCAAACCGCTTGGATGCCATCATGCCAAAGCGTTGCCTAGGCAACACCTTAACATCTATGGTTTCGGTCATTGGAGGAAGAGAGGAAGAAGAAGAGGGGTGAACTAAGTTGATAAAAATGAGGAAGATAATCTTAACACAAGGGGTTTCTAAGTAGTTGTATCAGCACATGTTCGTTAATGCCCCCTTGAAAAGGGTGAAATGTGTCGTTTCAGGCAGCCCCCGAGGTCAGCACCCTCTAGAAGATGAAGTTAATATGAACAAAGGGAGTAGTTATCAAATGAATAGTTTTTGTTATGAAAGTATTTTCAGTAACAAAAGGAACATTTGCGTTAACTGGCATTAGCACCATACACCACTCTGATGGGTGGTCAAGGAAGATTCTCTCACTTCCAGTGGCCCTCGAAGGCAAGCACCAGCAAGGGGAAGCCTTCACCACATAGCTGCTGAGGAACTGCTGTCAGTTGAACTCAAAGACAACGACAAAAGAGCTACTGTAGAGGTCCATATTTCAGTTGCCTTTTTTTCCGTGCCTGCCAGTGCCCTTACTGCACTTAAGAGTGTTGCTGAGGTTTCGGCCTATACTCATGAGAATGGAATGTTGTAGGTTGAAGTCCCCCTACCCCTGATATTTGATAATTGATACACGTCACATTTCTTTTCCATCACTATCAGCCAAACTCTCAATCAATAAAGATAATATGTGATGGAGGGCCTTAGGGAAGAAGGGAAGAACTAGAATAGAAGGGGAAAGAAGGGATCACAAAATCAGACATTGCACAAATCCAACCAAGGAGGGGGGAAATAGCATAAAGAATGGGGGAAAGGGGAATCACCCACAGCCCTAAGGCTCTCAAACATTCAAACACAATTCATCTTCCCAATCTGTCTTCAATCGTTGGTTACACATGTATTTAAAGGAAATAAAACTACTAAAATTAGAAACCAACTCTAAATAAGAAACTAACTCAATCTAAGAAACTGATATTTCCCAACCCTACGTATCCTACTTGACATAAAAGATTACATAATATTCCCAAATAAATAAGATTTCCTAAAATCCTACTAGACCAAGTAACCAAATATAGATCGGACTCATCTTCGTCTGGAAACCCAGATGGGTATGGATTGGTCCATGGGTACGAATCTGCATTAATACGTCTATAGGATAAGTTGCATTCATTATTTAACAGAACCCCTCAAAACTATCTAGCTACTAATGTGACTTACACGCATCAAAATATGTCATAAGGAAATTAAAAGGTTAAACATATGCAGAGACGTATTTCTCAAAGATGATAAGGAAATGAAACAGTGCAACATGTGAGAAGATATATTTGCCCATAAAAGTCTTACAACAATTAAGTCCATCAATGTCAGTTACCTCATCACTTTTTGTTGAACGAGATAATGGAAGTGGAACAGGAATCTTAGCAGGTGGGTGACTCCCTGTAGATTAAAGCAACTTCTGATAAGCTCATAATATAGTGAAAAATTCAAAAGAAACGTAAGTATTTGTGTCTTGTATTTGATGGCAGAGTAAAAATCTTGGGGGCAAGAGTCACAGATTCTAAGGATTAAAACGCTCTCGATATAAACTGACAGTTTAATTGAGACAACCCTACAGAAAAGAATGAAAAAGAAATGAACACATGCAAACATTTCCATTTGTGAATTCCTACCATCAACGCCAACAGGCCAAGCTGGAGCCTTAGTTGGGGCATCCAAACGCTGCAATATTGCTTGATCTGCCTTCATAATAGAAATTGAAAATCCTGCACTAGAAAAAAAAAAAAATGAGTTCTCATCCAGAGAGGGGGAGAGAGAGACAGGATACTGCAACCATGTAACACTGTTTAGAAGAAAAAGAAAAGAAAAAAAAAAAGAATGTTTACCTAAGTAACTAACCTGCCATATCAAGAGAAGTCATGAATGACCCTGTATAAACTCTCTCAACAGCTAGTCCATGTTCTAGCTGCAATTTATGAACAGCATTTCCTGAAGCAATCATCAACTCCATTAAAGGGGTGGCACCTAACCTACAATTAAACATCCACATACAGTCAAACCTTTCCTTTGAAATGGGTTGGCTACTCAGATAGACTAGACAAGTCATACTCCACATATAAGGTTTAAGAATTTTTTATATTGGGGTCCAATTTGGTGGAAATTTCAAATGGCCAGCTCGGTGGCCAAAACGTGAATTTTATTCCTGAAACTTCAGGGGGGTACCTATTTAAGCATGTTTACACATGTTTGATCATAGGGGGAGATTTTTGGCTTCGGACCCTATGACACATGACGACCATGTCCACCTTTGCCTGAAAAATCTATCAAAGTCCATCACAGCAGCCCTATAGGTGGAAACTTCGAAAATTGAGAATTTTTGGACAAATATGCTTCAAATCCACCAAATGTTGAAGTGGATGCTCCGTAGTGGACCACCAAATTCAAGCAAAAAATTTAAGGTTTTCTAACAGTTATGGAGCTCTCAGGCAAAAGGGGCGAAAGCTCGAAATTCCATTGAAATCTTGCTTCTTATATATGGGCAGAGTCGAAATGACCAAAATTTCACCATATGAGTTGAAATTTTGTCAAAATCTGGACTTCCTTATGTTTCACATAGGATTTCTTTTCGATTCATGTCGAAACAAATTATTTCAAAAAAAAAATCTTCTGGCAGAAATTTCAACAAAATTTGGAACCATGTCCAGATATGACTTATCTTTTGTTAACATTTCTTTTCATCTTAAATTGCAAGCACTTGTTCACTTACTCACAACCTTAAACCATTTTATTTTCCTTTTCCCTTTAGTGGTCAACCAGATCTCACAAAAGAAAAGTATAGGAATAGAACAGGTCGTCCTACAGAGGCTGCCATCATGGGATCAAATATCAATTAATTTCCACCCAATTAACTTAAATAGTTTTTTCTGAAAGAAAAGAAAAAAAAACCCCGAATAGTATGTTTCTGCAGAGAATAAAAATCAAATAATTCTAAAGATCAAAGAATTCTAAAGATTTCGGTCATAATCATCAGTGTCATAAAAATTACATCATTTTAATTGAAATCACCAAATCTTTTTTGGCCTCCGCTACAACATAAACCAGGACCCATTTCTTTTTATTGCAGGCCGAAAGAAGATTCAATCACGAGTTCATGGAAGCACAGGACTGCAATCTGAACAAAGGCACGGACCTCAAGAGAACTGGAGAAACTACAAGGGAATAGGAAGCCCACAACAAATCATAGTCATAACTGCTTGCATAGCAGTGTCATCTGCCATCTCAATAACAAACTTCAGTCCACAAGAATTAGGACTTCAACAGGGATGCAAGGTATGTGCTACACCCATAAAGGATCACCATAAACCACTCCCATAATCCCATTTTCTCCAACCAACCAATACATTGGCTAAATTTCATTCTAGAATACTCCCAAAACAAAAAAAATCGATATACTCCCCAATCTAAATAAGCATTAGGGAGAGTAGCTTAAACCTAGTAAATCCACCTCTATAACTAGCCTGGAATAAGCACCAACCATAGCATTATTCCAATTTTTTTTAAAACTCCAAAAGGGCCAATGGCCAAGATCAATGTTCAGTGTGATGAACAGAAATCTCAAATGAAGATGATGGTAATCCAAAGTCAACTGTTCAATTCTACGCTCAAAATGAAAATGAATTAAGTATAAAATTCCAACTAAAAAATTGATCAGGATTTGCCACTAACTAGTAGCTAATCTACTATAGTTCAAATATTGGCCATATAACTATGGTACGTTTGCAGCTATAAGGAAAATTGCCCCAACAATCATCTAAAGTTTGGAGATAAATGGATTTTTGATAGTTGCAAATAGGGTTTTGATTGAGGAAGATTACCATAGCTTTCAGGATTAAACACACACACACACACACACAAAAAAAAAAAAAAAAAAAAGGGGATCACAAATGGAAAATTGAAGATACAGACTTACAGCTGACAAAAGTATGTTAGAGTATCATCATCTTTGGGTTTTGCGTAGCATGACTCATTTCCAAAAGTCAATGGTGGGAACTCAATCGTCAAACTTTGGTTACAAATCCATTCAAGTATCTAGCACTCTTGAAATTTTTTTTTATTAGGAGCTTGAAAATTTTGTTTATTAGGAGCTCATAAAATAGTGATTAGATTTTTCAAGTGCCATTTGTTCACTGAATGTGTGGTCACTTACAGCTAAATGTGTAAGTGATGTGAAATGAGTCAGAAATTAATGAGAGCCTTTTTTTCAGTGTAACACTAAAAAAATCCTGTATTAGAAATTCAAACTCAAATTTTCATTTGAAAGAAAATCAGTTTTTTGACTTTCATTTCTCTGTGTTTGGATTAGCACCAGTATAGTAGGTTTTCTGCTTGGTTCCCTTTAAGAAGCCCAAGCTTCAATAGCATTCAGAGAACTCTTTTAATCAAATATTGCAAAGCCAGTGACAGATGCAAACAAGGATCCAAGGCCTCCTAAAGGCACAAGCATGACTGACGTGAGTGAAGATTATAAGAAGTTCAATATAAATATTAACACCAAGAATCTCTTGACTGCACCCCTAGTAATACCATGTGGAAGGATGACCTGGATTGATCCAACCATGTATCTAGGATTGGTCTGGACTGATCACATGTAAAATTTCAGATTCAAATTCAATCATATACCCTCCCATGTATATCAGCTGTTCATTCTTGTCAGTAACTAACATTTTTTCATTGAATTTTCAAAATCTATTTTTCTACAAGGCCAACTTTGTTTAGGCTGCGACTTTAGATGTGACTAGAGGGACCTTCAGTCTCCATTCACAAAATTTCAGCCCCATCCAGTCCAGGAAAACTGTTCCCAATAACTAATACATAAAATCAGAAAGATAGTATGAAATAGCTTACAAAAATTAATTTCCATATGATAGTAACATCACAAGGGGTCATTGCTCAGAGCAATGGTAAAAGTTCTGGCTGCCAGGGCAAATGCCCCGGTTCTTTTTTTTCTTTTCTGTTTTTTTTTTTTTTTTTTTTTGGGGGGGGGGGGGGTGTGTGGGTGTGTGGGGTGGTGGTGGGGGAAGGAAATTTCTATACACATTGTCTTCTTTTCCTTGTTCGCATTGTGCTAATCTTTAATCTTGTGCCTTTAAAGCTTTTCACAATATCCTAACCAATTTCTAAAGTGCTACCAAATTCAACTCAGTCAAGCACTTAATTGAGATTCTGACTTTTGGGCCATTTTGAACTTGATTCCATGGGGAGTTGGCAATATGGTATCAACTATTGCGTATCTAAACTTTGCTCAGGCACAATGCATATCACGTAAATAAACATGGAACTCACCCATTAATCATAAGCACAACTCTACTCCCTCGTGTGATCGTTACATAATGAGTTTCCTGCAATAAGTAAACAATGGACCAAGGAAATAACAATTACACTTATAATCAAGCAAAGAGGAGACAAAGCAGCATAAAATCAGTCATCCTTCAAGGCGCACCATTGACAAAATTTGCTTGAGAACATGAGAGACCACCACATCCACAGGCTGAAGGTCGACCACTGCAGCACCAGGCTCTCCATGCTGACACAGTAACACATAAATTAATTCGTTAAATAGAAAAAATTGTAATGGTGATAAAAGCGTGTGTCCAGTATATATAAGTACCAGCATATGTAAGCCAAGACAACAAGAACATAGAAATTAACTTGGAAAATAATTTGAAAATTTGAAAAATTCAAGCTTCCAGTATGTGTCTTTCAAATACTTTAAATAAAGGTTATTTAGATCTTCATTAGAATTCAAGTATCCGACAAACTAGATTTTATGGGATAGATGTAAACTGCAAGTTCTTACGTAAGAATGAGGTGGCTTATGCTACATCAATGTTTTACTTGGATTTGTTTGGTGGCAGCTAGGCAGAACCTTAGGACAAGAAAATCCGGCTCTCTAAATGGCCATAAATAGATCATCTCTGAAGGGCACGATAGTCTCCAACTTCATACGCTATTCCATCTCTTCTGGACTACGGAAAGAAAGACTCGGATGATGAAAAAAAAAAAAAGGGTCTCATGAGGTTATGTGCAGTTACTGGTTGCTATCAGTGAGATTGGTCATGCATGACTGAAGGAGTTTGAAGGCACAAAGAGAGAAGAATTTGATAAGGAATAATGAACAATTCATTCATTTGTACATCAACTCATTTACTGTATACACAGGGAAGCACATATACCTGTACATATTTCTTTTGATTTCAATAAAAATGCATCATTTACTAACCAAAAAAAAAAGGCAGCTTACTCAACTTACAATTCCAAGACCAAGCTCCATTTTCTCTTGACCCAAACGATCCGATGTGACCTGACCTGGCAGTGTACAAACAGACAATGCAACACCCATTGTTCCGACCCTTTCAGATGCACGTTTTGCCTCTGCTGCAACATCAGTAAGAGAAAGACCAGCAGCAGCAGCAGCTCCAGCAACCTGTCATTTACAGAGGAAAAAACTCATATTCTTGCCAATGAAACATAAATGTTACTTACTTAAAAAGGATTAAGGGAAAAAAAACATTAATTTATTTCTACTTTATCTTTCCAGTTTCCACTAAGTAAGCATACGTGACCTAACATCCATTTCAGGTTTTAGCAGTCTAAGATTAATTCACCAGTGGAAAATTCACTATAAACCTTCTTTGTAGACATGTAGGTGGCCTGAACTAACAAATTGTGGTTGTTGTTGCTTCCTATGTAAATACTTTTGATGAATAAACTAGTTTGTATAATTTTTCCTTCCTTCGAATAACTTAATATGAGATGATAGTGGCAGCAGTTTTTCTTTCCTCCAATAGATAACAACAAGAACATTATTAGAAGTGATAAAAGGAAAGATATGACAGCAAAGAAGGGAGGGGGGGGGGGAGGGGGGAAGAAAAATCACAAGAAGACAACTTCCGCCAGTTCCAGAACCACCCAACAATGAGCAAATGTATATACTACAAATCATCACCCTCAACATGGAAAGCATGGGAAGATGCATTGAAAAGATGCATTGAAATGTAAACAGGTAGGAGGGTTTCTCCTTAGACCAACATCCTGCATAAGCAAAGCCCTTCAGAAAACTGATCTCTGAAGGAAATGGATAATCTATTGAGAAGAACAGTTGAATCAAAATATGATTGCTCATTTGTTCTAATGAATTGGCAACAACTAATAACTTTTCTACAATTAGAAACAGTAAGGGAGTTCAGAAAGAATTTATGAAGTTCCTAAGACGAATAAAATAGGTAGAAAAAATGGAAGAACGCTACAATTCTCAGGACAACAAATTGTTCATGTGGTCCTCTACAAGGATATGTTCCAGACAGACGAAAGACAGATGGACAGGCATGCCTAAGTGGTTGGTTATCTTGAGAGAATAAACCTTGTGATCCACGAACCTAAATAGTAGTGAGCTCTTAAAGATTGGGAAATTCAAGCAATGGTAATACCTAGTGTCATGGCTTGAGAGGGTAAAAACTATGGAAGCAAACAATCTAAGACAAGTCCTGTTATAAGTTATGACTGCTAAGTGCTCTATCCTTTTCCCTCTGAATCTGAATTTTTCCATTCAATACCAAGCAAAAAGACAGCATATGAAAAACATTGTTACAGTTGATCACTTAAGCAAGAAAGGACAACTTCACCAATGTTTGTTTGCTTCTTTTCTGTATAGAATGGAATCAGTTGACCATCTTCTCGATTTTCTTCTTTTCGCTTCTCCTTCACCATTCCTTGGCAAAGTAATCAAGATATGATTTCTTCTCTTTGTTGATAGAGCAGGGCAGTGCCTTGAGATCTCATTAACTTATTATCAAGCTCAAGAATCAATTCTTTTTAAGTCAAAGGTGAATTTAATTGAAAAACAACTAGGGAAGCCTCTTATTGAAGCCACCAGCACAAAACAAGCAACCAGCCTTTTAACTATTTGAGAATTACTCAGCCAGAAACATACTGTTATTTGTGCTTTTGCTGGAGATTGTTGATGTTACAACCATCTATCCCAAAAGCCTGAGCTGTTAAGAGAGGGCCACAACAATATATATCAACATACACCCCACACACACATGTGGGGCCCCACACACACAACTCTACATGTGACACCATCACATGGCAGCAAATGGTAAAAACTTGTAAGGAACAACATGTTACACAAACCCCTCGCACTTACTAGGGATCTAACACCCAACCTCATGGCTCTGGCACCATGTTAAAACTGCTTATCCTAAAAGCTCGAGCTGTTATGTAAGGGACACAACAATTAATATCAACACATAACAACGATTGATTTGCTATATGAGTTCGTATGGCATACTGAACGGATTCTTGCCCTCTGTTCATTAATAAACTTCTTAATTATCCACAAAAAGGGGGAATTTTAAACTATTTCAAAAAAAAAAAATTGTTACTACTGCACTGTGCTCACTTTAATGGTGAGGAAAAAATAAATCAGCAAATCAACGAAAACTAATGCCAAGATCAGGCTGAATTTTGACATAGGCAATCTATCAGGTCATATCAAATTGCTAGTGGATCCTACTCTGAGATTCCAAAAGCACAATGATTCTATGGAACCAATGCCCCATCCTGATAATTCTGATAGACTGATAATGTAGGGTGCAACTCAGGCCAGGATGGACTGAGCAATTGACAATTTTGGATAAGGCTAAGTCCAACTCCCCATCCTAATTTAGTTCAGATCTCAAACCAAGCTTCTCAAGTTGCATCCCTAACAAATTGGTTGCTGGGTAGAGAGGCAGGCAAAAGAAAGCGAGAAGCAGAGAGAGAGAGAGAGATAACCTTGTGGACGAGAATTGTCCCAGCCAAACCTCTTCGTCCAGCTATACCTCGAGGAGGTGGAAGAGCACAATCATCTCCAACAATAACTGTCTGCAGTGTGTAAATAAAATATTTTCTTTGATTCCTTTTTAGAGCAGAAGGGAAGATTAATAATACAATCAGAACTGAACATGACTGTGTACCTCTATCTTATAACCTTCAGATTTTGCTTGCTCAGCAGCCAGACCAAAATTTAATCGATCTCCAGTATAGTTCTGACATGAAGGCACAGTATTGAAACTAGGTAAAATACCATCAAGATTTATGTGAATTTACAAATATTTTATAATAAAAATGCACCTAGCTGACAAACTTTTCTTACAGGTGTAAAGAAATTGATTGTAAACAACCACCATGATGCACCAGTCAGGAAGCCCAATACTATTCAACAACTGAATCAATGTTTTCTCGAAGCAGTTAAAAAAGTTAATACCTTCACAATTAAAAGACATCCCATAGGACCTGTCACAGCTCGAATACCCTAAAAAGTATTATGTTAGTTTATAATCTTCTACGAAAAGATTAGCATTAAGTGCTCAATTGAGATAAACATGCACGTCTTCCAATTTACAGTAAAATACTAGTAGCATACAGCTAGGATAGAATCAACATTAGGAGAGGCAAAAACATCTCCACAAATAGCCGCTGTCAGCATCCCTTCCCCAACAAATCCAGCATGAGCAGGCTCATGCCCACTTCCACCCCCTGTCAAATGAACTGCATTAGATGATACTCAAAACCATGCAGATTATAGCTAAGAACCAGCAGTCATACTAGGGGCAAAAATTTCTATGCAATGAAAGTATAAAGATAGTACTTATCTACGCAACAGTGGATAACTGTGTATAAAAATTATTTTTACGGATGGTCCCTAAAACTAACCATTGGCTGAAATTGACATCCAACGACAGTAAATAAATATTAATTATCTACATGACAGTGGATAGCCGTCTATCAAAATTATCTCCAAGCATGGTCCCTAAAACAAATCAATGATAACTAACGGATTTCAAAGTTCTTTTAATAATTTTATCTTCTCTTTTATAATCTCCTTAAAGGACTGCCTGTATAACCTTAAGTGGCCATTACTATTTGAATTTTCCAAAACTAATTACAATATTAGTGAATAACATTTCACTTCCGTTTGCCTCTTTCCCTTCTTGTACTAACATTTACTGGATGAGTTTTGAATATTTCGAAAATATTCGTTGCCCCCCCTCCCCCCTCCCTCCCTCCCCCTCCCCCCTCCCTCCATCCTCTCTCTCCCTCCTCCCTCCCCCCTCCCTTTCTACTTCATTGGTGAAGGAGACCCCCAGTAGCAACCCCATCCCACCAAAAAACCCTTCAAAATAGGATGTTTGGCATTTTTTATGATTTCAATCAGAAGAGCCACTCACAAGTTAAATCCCAAGATATCCAATTAAAAATCAAAACAGAAGGAAACATAGCATACCACATGCAAGCATCAATTGCAGCGTAAGAACAAAATATATGAAAAACAAATAAAGAAAACGCTGCCCTGCATGCAACTTGCTTCACTTAACATTCCCACAAATAAAGTTGAGATGAAACATTTCATGATGTTACCGACCTGAGATGATGGCAACCTTGTCGTACGTCGCCCATGAAACATCAGCGCGTAATACAACCTTAACCTGTCCCACCAAATTATCAACCGTAAGATTACAGAAAAATGTCTACTACAAAACACAAATCGCGAACGTTCTATCACCTCCGGAAACCCATCCAAGTACTGCAAACCAGGATACGTCTCCACTAAACCCTCAATGAACTCAGTAACAACCTCTGGAAAAAAGAAAAATCAAAATCAAAAAGCGAAATAGAAGGCTCCATCAATGCTAAAACCGAAGATTATTGGAAAGAAAAAACCACATTTCTATCGCGAAATCAAATCCGTCATCAGAACATGCATGCAATGGAAAATGACAGAAGAAGAAAAACTATACCATTCGGATCATTAATGAGCTTCTTTCCCTGAAACGCCATTACGAATCGGTGATTCTTCGGCTCAAATGAGATGATGATACACTTTCCTGAAACAAATTACACAGAATTCACCGTAGAAGATTTGTAGAGAAGATAAAGGAAGTAAAAAACCCTGGCTTCGCCTTGGCAAAAACGAAGTCAAGAGAGCGAAATAGTGAATCTTCTTCTTTACAGGGTCGTTCGTTTGGTGGTTTCTCTGCGTCTCTCTCCCTCTCTCTCTCTCTCTCTCTCTCTCTCTATTTAAAGTGTCTTGCTTTTGCTTGTAGTTAAAAGTCATTGTAAGAGACCATAATGGGCCGGAAAGTCAAGAAAGAGGATGAGAAAGAATGACGCCATGACTTTTATAACCGGTGGAATTTCGATACTTTCCTCCTCCCAGGTTAAGAACGTTACACGTGTATCTCGATTAGCTAATTTTGGGAATTAAAGTTTGCTTTTCCTTATCAGCTTCGTGCCTCGTTTCTCATTGGCTGGTTTTTATGTCTTTTCATTTTTTTAATATATATATAGAGAGAATTTTATCCTGTCTTATCTCACCAAATTTGGTGGCTTCGTATGGATATTGAATAGTAGATAATTTCGTCATCCCAGTACTGTTACAACTTACAATGGTGGTTGGTGATTTAAGATGCTGGTCCAAGCTTAGACCAGGCCAAAGAAATGACGGGGCCAAAAATTGAATCTAACCTATTACTAGACCTTGAAGATCTCAAACTCTAAATCATGATCAGAGAGAATGAACTATATAATTACACAACTTTTTTTTTTTAAACCGTGCATCAATTCACACAATTCTTAATTTCCACTAACCAACTGGACAGCCCACGGATGAGGTTGCTATACGTCAATGATGTGAAAATAACTTGCAAAATACAAAACAAGGCATAAGGTTTTATAGTTGTCGTACTTCTCTCCTTACTCTAGCGGTTTTTAAATTAATTCTAATCCAAAGCGATTATTCTCTGCAGTGAGTGCGGCGATGTGGTAAGCATCGGATGGCTGAGAGCATTCGGGCAAGCGCCCCAAGGTTCCCATCCGATGCTCACCGCACCATCGCACTCACTGTAGAGGATGTTTTTGCTTCCCATCCAACGGTCAAGATTGTGCACGCATGCCAATTCCTTGATAAGCTAGGGGCATGGGACCCTCTCGCTTTCTGTAACACCAATTTTACCCATCCACTTATCTCCAAACATCATCTTGTGGTGGCCCCTCCTGCTATTCTATTGCCTAACACTGCCCATGCCATTCGTGATCCAAACTCTCTCTCTCTCTCTCTCTCTCTCTCTCCACTACTCCTGCACCTCACACTCTGCTCCATTGTGGGTTGATGTTCACTGGTCAGCAAAATAATGACATTGCATTCATAATCTGGAGATAGAACTCATCATGTGTTGATGTTCACTAGTCAGGGATTCAGGACCCAAACACTCAAGAGGAGGAGGATACATTGACAGTTGAAGGGTGGATAAAGCAAACCAAACTCATCCTTGAGCTCAATAGCATTGCTCTTATTGTTCCGAGTTGTTATAACAATTAAAACCAAAATTTTTTACTCTTTTAAGTACCGTTAAATTTTCCTTTCTCCCATTCGCCAATGAAGAGCAATTACTTCTTCACTCTAGCATGCCAAGTGCCAATTAAGGAGAAAGAATATAGACCCTTGCTAAACAGATCCATCTCCCACCCTCTCATTGATCCGATTTCCCAACTCTGCGAAAACCTCTGCTCCACCTTAATCAGGGTTTGAAAGCTGAAATTACTAAAATATATTGATCGAAACAAAATGACTATCGAAATTTACATGCAAGATTTACCAAAATTTGTTGAAATCCACTAAGAATTCACCAAACCATTTGGATTTTGGCTGAGGGGCCAAATTAGAAACTTTGAACCTTACTTTTAATGTAACTCCCATACTTGCTTTGAGATGAAACTTACCCAATGTGATGGGTGGGGGACCCATGTCAAATGAAACCACATATACTTACCAAGTGATTAGTTGCGCCACAAATTTCACAAACCTTTCTGACATGTGAAGTAACAACTATAATTTGACTTTATCAAGACTTCATGGACTGATTAAACTCCATTACTACAATTTCCCATCCAGAAAGCTTGGAATAGACTGAGGAGCAGCTACGGTTTTTTTTTTTTTTTTTTTT
>NC_056570.1:20557432-20590104 GCF_013358625.1 Macadamia integrifolia
TTTTTTTTTTTAAGGTGTGGGGTCAAATCCTATTGAGGCCCATAGGCCATTAAAGATTAACGTCCCAACTCAAGGAAAGGTGGCCAGGGGGTTTGAAGGGTTGTGAGGAGGGTGTGAAGTGGGAGGGGCACAACCTGTTACATATTCGACTGAGGATGTCAAACAAGCAATCTCTCCCAAAACTCAGGCAATGGCCCTATTGCACTGGCAACCACCAGCACACCAAGACGCTCTTCCCCTCTTTCTTGCTTCTTGCTTTTCACATTCATTTCCCAATTCCCACTTGACACTTTTATTCAATTTGAAGATTCGATTCCCCTCTTTCATATAAGTGAATCAATTCTCGATCTTCAATCTCTTCCTCCAATCGGCATAAAAACATCTTTTTCCCCATAGTCCATTGCCTCCTCAAACACAGACAGGCGAGTTAAAAACCTCAAGACATAATCACTTTCTTGAATCAGTATTAATGGTGCATAAAACTATAAAGGGATGCATGGACATATATAGGAAAGTATGCCATTACATAAATAGAGTAGTTGGATTTGCCAAATTATGGGAGAAGAGAATTAGAGTCATGGTTACACTACATTTATCACCATCTGTGGTGACAAGAAAATTCTCCCAACAGAAAAAGTTATATTAGAACATGAGGGGGAGTGGGGAAATATAGTTCGAATTGAATTGTTTGGTCTTTTCATTAAAAAATAAAGGGTAATTTACAGCGCCACCCCTTGGAGAATGCCACAATTATAAAACCACCCCCTCTGTTTCACCAAATTCGACTTAGACCCTTTAATGTCAGTCACTGTTAAGGAATGCTATGAAATTACGTTTTTACCCTTATGAGTAAAACATTGATAAGTTATCCATTTTTAGTATCCCAAAAATACCCCTCCACCATAGAGGATCAGAATTGGAAGAAGCCATGGAGGACGATGATTTGTTGGAGATCGATCTGAAGGTGATTGAGGAGATCCCTCCACCATATTACTGGGAAAATTTTATAATTGTCACGATAGCGCCCTCTTCTCTAATTGCCCCTTACCCATTTCAGATGTTTTTAATGTTATTCCGATTATTCCCATAGGAACGCATCAACAGTATCAAAACTATCCATTGTGGCTTCTGGAGGCTTGCATGTTTCTCTCTGTAAACAGAACTTTATGCTTAGTACAGTTTAATGGCAGAAAAGAAGTAGTTGCAGAAGCATCAACTTTCTCGTTTGTAGCAAAGCAAGTTTACAAAGATTCTGCAGAGTTGTAGATACATGATTAGTTGAGTATATAAATTTCCCTTTAAAAAAGAAAAGAAAAAAAAAAAGGTGAGAATAAGCCTTGCCATTAGTCATTATCGATTTGAATTTCTCAAAATTAACGCATCACTATCGGCATCGATGGAGCTGATCATCTTGGAGCAGTCTTGAACGGAACATTTCTCCCCTAAACTCTTCAACACCAGATGAAGCTCTGACACCGACATCAAGCCCGTCTGATCCTTATCGTACAAATTAAAAGCATCTTTCAGCTTTTTCATCAACGGTGTTTGCACCGGAAAGAGAAGGGAAATCCTTTTCGTGGGGGCAAATACTACGCTATGCAACAGAATCTTTCGCGTTAGGTTTGCTAGTTAGGTTTTAGTAATGGAGATTAATCCGTCACCACCGGTGTACTCACCATGGCAAACTCTTATAGATTAGATGAAGCCCTAGAAATTCTCACAGAAGCTGCTCGAATTGACAATGGTTGCTCTAACCTAGTTTCCAAGCACGTTCTCCCTGTTGTTCTTCAACTCTCGAGATTTGTCTCTTCTTCTACTTCGGCTCATCGTCATCTTCTCTTTTCCTCTCTGACTCCTATGAAACCTTTGCGTAGGAGAAATTGTGAATTAGAATTCTTTTATAAGAGAGAATGGTGGGGAAGTTGTCTCAATCGCTTCCGCATATCTAGGTTTTAATTATGATTCCAATTTTACCTTCGTTCGTGCTGGATTGCTGGTTCTCGGGAATGTTTATTTGGCTGGAGAGGAACATCGATCTACCATTTGGGATTGGCACTTTCTGGTTGGGTTTTTGGAGATTGCAAGAATTCGCAAAGTTGAGGTTTTTGATCCTTTGAGTATGATCATATATAATAGCACTAAAGGAAGCCCACGGTAGGAATTGGCGAACTCTTTGAGGTCAATATATCCATCGCCATCGGTATCAATCTCTGTTATCATACGTTAGATTTCCTCCGTAAAAGATTCAGAGCCAAGCGCATTGAGAACGTTACCGAGCTCGATTAACAAGATCTTTCCATCAATATTCGCATCGATTGAATACTCTTTCAATCTCCTTTCATATCCTCCCGATAAACTAAAAATTTTAGGCTAGTAGATTTGAGGGTTGGGTTTTCAGAAGTCACGACGACGAGTAGTTTCTATGCTTCAATCCATCCATTCAATATCTAGACAGAGTTCAAGGGTATTTTAGGTATTTCATATTTAATAAGGGTATTTTGGTATTTAAAATAAAATATAATTACTGACATTAGCATATATGATATATTCCTTAGCGGTGACTGACATAAGGGTCTGAGTCTAATTGGGTAAAACAGAGGGGGTGATCTTATAATTGTGGCATTCTCCAGGGGGTGACGTTGTAAATTATCCTTTTAAATAAATAAAAAATATCAGTTACTATCCGGATTTATTGGCCATTATTTTATCTTATTTTTAAAAACAAGCAACATAGAGGGTCACATGGTAAGATCCAGAATTCTATGGTGCTCCAATCGTATCAGCTAGATTCCTTAGTGTTTACTACACGTCTGCCACTAATTCTAGGCCATTAAAGCTCCTCCTATTTCTCTGATCAAGCTGCTAGATTGCCGGAACCATTACACTACATTTTACTCAAAATGTTAATATATGTTTGAAAGACCCTATAATAATAATTAATAACACATTCAGAAAGAATATATAAGGGCAGTGAAATTTTCAAACATAAAAAAAGAATTTTCGTAATCATTATCTCAAATGATTATATTATTAATTCCAAATCATTCTATATTTAGTTATAAAAATTCATTTTACTTTACATCCAAAATCTATTGGATTTGAAAAGTAAAATAAAAATTACAAACAGAAAACATCATTGCTAAATATGGGAAGAAATTCTTAACAAAAAAAGAAATATCGAAAAAATGTACCATACAATCATGTTAGATAATGATTACTAAACTTACCTTCCTTCCCTTAAATTTCCCTTACAACAAAGGGAGCCTAAAATTTCATAATTGGCTACTCTTCATCATATAACCAACAAGCCAAAGAATAATGAATTTTTTTATTGAAATCTCAGAGTTGAAAGGATTACATTATAAAAACAAAGAAGTGGTAGAAACATTTTAAGAAGCCCATGCTCCCCCCACCGCCTCTTTTTTTTAAAAACCAACAATCTCATCAGGATAGCAGTAGATGGGATCTAAGTTTTGAATTGCTGCACTTTTGTTCATGCACAAAAATGATGAAAGGTGAACTAAGAGTTAGACATGTTCATGTGATAGAAGATAGCTAAAGAACAGACGAAAAGTCAGAAAAAGAGTAGAAAAAAGGGCAACTGCATCAAAGAATAGATGAAGAACTCTTACTCAAGACTTACTCAGATAGGCTCATTCTCATCATCAACTGTAAAATAAAAAAATAAGAGAAATTTGGTCTTGTACGCAAAAATGCAGTCCCTGAAATATTATAATCTCCAATGCAATGACAAATTACTAGCAGCACATTCAATTAGTAACAGGAAATCATAAAAATGAACTACAGGCAATGACACAACAATGGTCATGGAAAACTAGATCTATTCCCTTGGTAACATAATGGTGCAAATTCAAGTGAGTAAGGGTCTCTGGTCTGCAAGACCAGGAAACTTATAGTTTTTGCATACTTCAACAATCCACAATTTTCTTTAAAGATTGGCTCTCTCTCTCTCTCTTTCTCACACACACACACACTCTCTTTTTCTCTTTGTGTGCGTGTGCCTTCAGGAAATCAAGTACTTCCATTAGATGTTGTGGATATGCTAGTCCTGACAGACTTATATGATATGGCATTTACACTTCTTCTGAAGTTTTGGAAAGGTTCAGGATTGAAGAGGTTTGAATTTAGTGTGCAAGCTTTACATGTCCATGCCTTACTTAAGTGTTTATTTACTTCCTATGTCTGAAATTTATAAAATGATTCATGCAGGGAGCTTGAACGAGTCTTTGTTGCTATGTCAAAAAAATGTTGCCCAAATGGAGTGGGTTCCCCATATAGAGGGTATGACAGAGGTTTCATATGTGTATTTGAATTAGTTTTTCTGTTCTTTTTTGTGTTTTGATGTGCTTTCTGGCCAGTTCATTTCTGAAATTTTCTTTTTAGTAAAAATTATTGAAACCAAGTCACCCCCAGGAATCCTGACAATAATGTGAATATTTGAAGATTCAACAAAGATCATCAAAGGCGACTCTAAAAATGGCAAACACCTGAGCATGGCTCTAAGAATCAGATTCGGCAGTCCCGATTGTGGCCCGATTCTGGTCAAATCGATTCTTGCCAATTCCTGCCTCAAAAAGCAGCCGATTTCTAGGGTTCAGGCTGATTTCACTTCCTTGAACAATGGTGATGACCCATTCTGATAGACACGGCTGAATATCATTATATCAGCCAGGCCTGAGCCTGGCATTCGTTAAAATTATGAATAAACAAATGGCAGCCCAGCCTGATGTAATTCAAATTCATGCTCGAACCATTCATGTCCCAATCGATGAACATTGCTAGAGATGGACTTAACCAATTTGGTACCAAGATCTACCAACTAAATCCTAGAACTAAAAACCTCTTCCAAAATTCAGTACCCATCCCATGAGGTTGATCAGTTTGACATTTCATCACTTGAAATATCTTATATACTGTCTCGTCTTTATTAGAGAAAAATATCACTTCACAGTTCATACCTCGACAACTTCTCTGCATGGCTAACTCCTACCCCACAACATCCAAATGGCATCAATCTTTCAATTAGTCAGTGATTTCTCCACTTAATCCTCAACAACATTGGCAGTACGCAAACACTGATTGCAAATGTGATATTTGCCTGCCAGGAATACCACACCATGGGAAAAGACCTTGCGGAACACCCCCCCCCAAAAAAAAAGTACAAATATGTTATTCTTAGAAAGAGCTAAAAGTATGATGTAGTGATACAACTTGAGCATCAATGATCTAATCTCAAAAACAGATAATACCACCCCTGCCTCTGAATTGAAATTACATAAAAAACTGCATCAAAAATGAATTACATCCCCAAATCAAAGCCAAACAGCTCCCTGCTTTGCCAATTCCTGATCCATTACGTTTGCAGTGGCTAATGAATAACAATTTCTTTTCTTTGGAGGATCGCACGTGAAATACAAGATCTTGGAAATCAAAACGAGTATCTTCAATATGATCTCAAGTGTTCATGATGTAAGTACGCAAATTTCAAGCTTATTTCCCAGAAAGGAGGTCATCATGATTTACAAAATAACACAAGCAAAGAAGTTTATTTCTTCCAACCCCCCCCCCCCCCAAAACATAGTTCCTTTGACCATGTTCATTCCTAGTTGTTCTTTTCAAACTTCCTGTTACTTTGGTTTGATAGATCTAATGGTCTTTTTCACAAGCATTATGTCTGAGCATGCTTCCACCAATTCATCACTCAA
Organism: Macadamia integrifolia; assembly: GCF_013358625.1. Taxonomy (NCBI): domain Eukaryota; kingdom Viridiplantae; phylum Streptophyta; class Magnoliopsida; order Proteales; family Proteaceae; genus Macadamia; species Macadamia integrifolia. Next base: position 20,563,159 of record NC_056570.1, read on the forward strand.
AATGAAACTATAAGATATGGTTTCCAAATGCAAGATGAAGAGTTTAACTACCAAAATCTGATCTGTGACATTTACATAGAACACAATAACAAAGGCAAAAAATGCAAGAAAAGCATTTCACCATGCAGTAAAACGTAAATAGAGTAGTCATGAAACACATATAACTGCTTCCTACAGAGTACATGACTAATTAGAATTTCGCACTACTACAGTACCTAATAACAATGACCTCAACTTTTCACGAACAGCAAGAACACTAGTTGGTAATGTTACACGTGGATACACCAAATTCATCAAGTGAGTACTTCAAAAACTCAGTTTAAGCTTTTATGCATCATGCATATTGATCAAGTAGAAGCACGGCAGGTATTGATCCCATCTTTGCAGTCACTTGTCAGATCGTTGAAAGTTTCAATCTGCTTTTTGCCCCTCAAGAACACCTCAGTATCAACTGATGCTCTCATGTAACCATCAAACTCTACTGGAACACCATTGTTAAGTTTTGTGGTCTCCGCATACCACTCGCTGTTCTCATCCCAGAGATCCTTATATTCATCAAGGAAATGAACTGAATACTTGTCCTTCAGAGGGTTGAAGAAAGAAGTATCAGGTTCATTGGTGGCACAATACACATTCCTCCCAGCTTCAATCTTGCCCTGCAGAGATGAAATAAGTGCTTCGGGTGAAGTATCAGCACCTAGATTAGGCCAGAGTCGCTTATTCTTTGCCTTCTCACCTCTCACAACATGGACAGAATCGAAATCCCAATTCAACCTTGAGGCTATGCCAGATACTATGTCCAGCAAGCGTCTAGATTTCCAGATGAGATTCCATGGTCGTTGGATAACAGATTCAGTCTCTCCTTCGCACACTCGATACCAGTAATTATCTGGCTCTACGGATCCAAATTTCCTCATTATCAGAGTATCCCTTACCTGTTTAAGGTTCATCGGTGTGACCCTAAAATCATCAACAAGGAACAGTGGCAAACGATCTTTAATCTGCCATTTCCCCCAATCTAACCAGAACTGACCCTGGTCCAGTACAGAAGCTGACTCCTTCAAATGCTCAAAATCAAAGTAAAACCTGAAATCCTTCCCCTCCTCATCCTTGTGAGATGAAGTATGCATCGAATTTAAACAGATCGTCAAATCCATAACCAATGTGCGATTCAAATACTGAGCTTCACCCAAAGCACATAAGAAGCTCCAGAGGTAATGATTCATGCTCTTACATTTGTCTCCACCACCCGAGTAAATCAAGTACTTGCCACGACTAAACGAACTCTCGGATTCAACCACAGGAAGAGTATCATTAACAACTTCTCCAACCAGAGGCAAAGTAATAGGATTCTCTGCATGTTTTGGCAACTTCTCAAACCCGGGTTTCTGGTTTTTCTTCCTTTTCCTTGCATTCATACCGGAGTGGTAATCCCCAATCCCAACCACAGTGTAATTGCAGTTCTTAGACCTAGAAATTGAGAACCTACGGTAGTCTTTATAAAACGCTGCAATTTTTCCTTGGTTGGGCCTAAACCTCCAAGCCATATCACAGGTGCTCCCATTTGATCCACGCACAGGTTTCCCAAACCGGTAGAAGTGAATATCCTTAAAATGATCAATAGCCGCTCTCATCAACACATTAAACACCTCCCTGTCTGCACAGTCAATGGGTTTATCCATATCCCCCTCACAAACAGGGAGATCTTCAACGGTGACAGAAGGGATTTCGGTGATGTTAATGAAAGTATCGAATACAGTTTGGTTAGAAAGCACGAAGTCCTCACCAGTCTTGACGACTGTATCATCAGAATTGAAGGTAGCATTTGAAGTTGAGGTGAGGAAGTTTGTGATTTTGTTAGATGGATGAAACAGAGGATCTTCAGGGTGGTAGGTTGCAGCAATGAGAGTGAAGATTAGGACTCCAAGTACAAAGATAGTGAAACAAAGGTTTCCAATCAGGGCAAGAGCGTTTTGACCTAAGTTTTCCGGCCGGAAACTTCCGGATCTGGAAAGTAATGAGCGATTTAACATTGTCTAGAGTTGAAAACCGTGAAGAATGAAAAAGATTCAAAGGAGTTGCAGCAATCTTCGAAGATCTGAAGCTTCGAACAAAGAGAGATCCGAAGACAGTAAACTAGAGTTCTAATCAAAGAGCGAATGCACATACCTTTTAGATCAGGAGCAGCTGCTTAGGATTTTCTTTGCATTTCGATCCTTCTATATATAGAGTTCAATCTCTCTCTCTCTCTCTCTCTCTCTCTCTCACCTGTCAACTACCAGTCCCACTCTGTGAACACTGAGCAATGGAGCATTGCTTCTCTCTGGTCCCTAGTTAACAAATTCGGATACGGAAATTATTCGGATGAAGAATTATTTGGAATAACTCGATTGATTAACTTATAAGTTCGGTCAAAAAAGCGATCAAAAAAATAGATAAAATAAAAATTTGATTCAGATTTGGATTCGAGAATTATTCGTTTACGAAAATAAAAATCAGACAAAAAATTCGGATATTATTTTTGTTGTATTAATGTCATGGCTTATTGGAGTAATTATGTATTTTAATATGTATTTTAATGGATGGACTTCAATATGGACCTAAAATGGTCACTACTGAACCCAGCCCATGCATGAGGTATGGACTTATGGTGATCTACTCTCTAACACGTTTTCTCCATATAGACACGTGACTTATATTGCATGCGTCAGCTTTGAAGGTGTTAAATTCCCCAGTGCCCAAAGCAGCATGGCTTCGTTCCCATACAAAGTGATATCTACAAGAGAGAGAGAGAGAGAGAGAGAGAGAGAGAGGTGATGGAATTACTGGAGTTCCTGATTAGATAGCTTTTAAGAAGAAGATCTTTCTATAGTCTACTCTGCTAATCTCTATCTGGGTTTGTATTTTGCGAGTTTTCCCTTTTTGATCGGCAAGTGATCGATGTCACCCCAAGCTGGTTTCGCCATAGCTATGACAAGGTTGCAGGTTTATTCAAGCGAGGGGTCAAAAAAGCTGAAAACTTTCCAGTCTTGGAAGAACACCTTGTGTCACAACTCACAACTCACAAGAGCTTGCATAATTAGCAGTAGAAGCCCATGATTTAGTTCAATTACAAGAGAAGACGAAGGCCAAGTGGTTAAAGAAGGAGTTCAAGATCTACCGATGGAACCCAGACCATCCAAACAACAAACCCTACTTCGATCCTATTTTCTAGATCTCTCCACCTGTGGTCTCATGATATTGGATGCGTTGCAAAAGATCAAAGCCGAAAAGGACTCCTCATTGACCTACCGGAAGTCTTGCAAGGAAGGCATATGCATCTATGTTCTCTCTCTTGTGAAGTCACTGGGTGCTACCGTGCTAGAGAAGGGTTTGAGACTGAGGCGGAAAATTGGGGAGAAAGAGACCAGAAACCCTATTTTGTTCGATGGTTCAAGCGGTTTTAATTTTTTTTTTTTTAAGATGGGTTTAAGTGAACCGAATAATTCAGTTATAAGTCGGTTCGTCCGACTTTTTTGCGTTTTTTAATCAAATTAGAAAAAATCGCGAATTTTTTCAATTTCTATTTTTATTCGGATTCGGTCAGAAATTATCATAAAATTTGAAATTATTCTATTCGGCCGAATAATTCACGAATAATTTGGCCAAATTGCTAACTAGGCTCTGGTCTCCACACTGAATCTAATGAGCGAATGAGAGACGACAAGAAAGATAACTTCGGAAGCATCGTCAACTTTCGCACCCGACACAGACGGTGTAGAGTGCCATCCCACACCATCGGTTATTTCATCAATCCAGGTGCCAAATATATGTAATGGTGTGGCATGGCTCCTCGCACAAGTGTCAATTCTTTCGATTCGATTTACGCTGCGGTTGGTAACATTCCAGAAAAAAGTTTTTGGGAATAAACAGAATAAATCATTTGGTTCATGTATGGTGTGTTTCATTTTTTTTTTTAAATAAAATGTAAAAAAAAAAAAGTTAGAAACGAGAATTGACAGAACTACAAAAGGTAGTTTCGTCGTTCCTAGGGGTGTCAATTGGTCGGTTGGGCCTAGTTGGGCTTAATCACTTGAAAATCTTGCATCATAAACGCCCATTTAAGTAAACGAGTTTAGCTTTGGAGGGCATGGTACAGTTTATAATCGGTCCGATCGATGTCGGGCTTTAATTGGGTTTTCTTAAACGAGTTTTAACCGGGCTATAGACCTATTTAAGTCTAAACGGGCTTAAAATGTGCCTACCATAAAATTATTGTCTTAAGTGGGTTGAAGGCCCAGAAATATATGATGCAATTCTTTAATAAAGAAGAGAAGTGATATGAGGTTATGGTTGTTCTTTAAAAAAATAATAATAATAATAATAAATGATGACCATTACAACTTACAAAACAAAGGTTAATTTAATCAAATCCTATTACAAAGCAAAACGTAAGAAAGTTTAATTAATTCCTTACTAGTAAAGGCAAAATAGGAATTTTATATAGTATTAAAGGGGTCGGGCTACAATGAGTCGATTCAAGTTGGGCTTATAAACGTGTCGGTCCAATCGGATGCCCTACAGGCTAGCTACCTGCACAGTGAACGTCTGTTCAAGCCCGACACGTTTATTAATTGGTCCAATCTAAGTCGGGCCATAAACGTATCGGGCTCGATCGGGCCTAGCGGTGTGGGCTTAGAATTGACACCCATAGCCATTCCAGTTTCGTTCTAAAAGGAAAAAAAAAAAAATGGAATTTTGCTACAGAAATTGAAATTCCCATTTTTGACACAAAATGTCGTTTCTTACCAAACGCAACCTTAGCTTCGATCAATTTCATTTTGGTTTTGATTTCAGTTTATCGGTTGCTTTCAAAGGGAGAACAAGCCGTACCTACTTGCGTGGGTCGTCACTTAAGACACATGGGACGATCTGTGGAAAAAAATGCTTTGGATAAGAATTTTTTTTCCATATTCAATAGTAGGGGAAAAGAAACATGGGGCCACCCAGATATAGAGGAAAACGAAAATATCTTACCCCTCATAAAAGGCAGAAATCCTACCCCTATTGATGCTATCGCATGCACTTCCATTGACTCTAGCACTAGTACAAAACCACATTGCTTTCACTGAACCCTCTCCCTCAAAAGTATGAGACACTCTTTTTTTTCTCTTTTATAAATTTCAAGCTGGTATGGTTTTGGTCTCTCAAAACCCTAATCCAAAACATGATCCAACAAACTCTTTTTGGTTTCAGTTCAATTTGGTTTTGGTCAATTTAGGCTCGGTCTAAGTTTTGACACCCCCTATTGCACATTAAGGATGTGAATTTGACACCGAAACCGTTTACCGAAACCAAATCGAGCCGTTTACACAGAAACCACAAAACCGTTTAGTAAATGGTTAAGTTATGATTTCAAGTTTTAGGCCGATTAGCTAAATGGGTTGAAACCGAACCGAGCCGTTTAACCCATGGTTTCAAACCGAATTAAAAACTGTGAAAACCGAACCATTTAAACCGTCAAAACCAATCCGATTTGCCTGTTTAAAGATAAAACAAGGTGGTTGCAAAATGTCATTAGTGCCTCATTCGATTCAAAGATTGAGTGCTACAAGCCTGCAAGTAATTCTAGAGGTATCTTGCTCATTGTTCGAAATGCCGATTAAATTAATCCAACGCACTAAGTAGAATGTATATTGATAAAAATGAAATTTTTACTTATACCATGGCATATTAAATATATATTTTCCAATATTATAACACATTATTTGGGGTGAGGAGAGGAGAAGAAAATCTCTACTGTAAGCATTACTTACTGACTTGTTAGATGCGCTTGAGACTATTTTTTATAAAAATATTTTCTTTTGCTTAGTTGTTTGGTTGTTTTAACAAAACATAATGGTTTGCATTTCACATTCTCAAGATTGAATCGTTTATCGTCAAAAGAAAATTTTAGTAAACATGTGAATAAATTAGCAAACCAATTGCTAATCGTTGAGAAACCATATGGAATAAACCGAAATCGAAACCATTTAAAACTGTGAAATCAGAGCCGTTTAAAAGCCATGGAAACCGAAATCGTTTACTAAATGGTTGTGGTTCCAGAAAATGCATACATTTAATAAATGGTGCGATTATGGTTTCAGCCAAAATATATGTAAACCAAACCAAACCGAACTGTTTAAACCGAAACCAACCGATTAACACCCTTACCACATAGTGTAGGGTGCAACTTGGGTTGGGTTGGCCAACTTTTGGCCCAGCATAACCCCACCCTTGTTGAGCCCTCCGAAGGCCCAAAAATAAATGGTATGTTCTTAAATTTAAGATGAGATTGGGATTAGTTTTGATATACCATATATATACACTATTGACTGGTTAATGGTTGGGTAATCGTACTTAGGTCCGATCAGCATAAGCATAGATGTGGTCCAACTTCCCTGACCATCAGTGAAGGCTCCCGAGCATCCGACATACCCCCATAAAGGCACTGTGATCGACCTAAACTAAGACCAGGGAAATTAACCAGAGTTGGACGGTTACTTGACTCCAGGTTCTATCACGGTAGAGTTGGCCATTGGAGAATCCCACCATGGTCAGGTTAACCGTTAGGGGATCCTACCATGGTTAGGTTAGCGGTTATGATGGCCAACCCTAGTTAAGTTAATCGTTGTGATCTCAACCAGCTCGACCATGACAGAAGAAGATCTCCCCAGTAAGATAAGGACACATGTCCATATGTCAGCACCTCTCGATCAATGAGGGAGACCTTTGTTACCTATATAAGGAGGGCTAGACAGAGAAAGAAGGTGAGACTCTGAATCAACTAAACCCCTTACAAAGAATAAGCATATCTGAGTCTAACTTTGTCATCAGAGCCTAGTCCTGGAGCTGTCTCCGGGCCAATCTCTAACTTTAGCTCTGCAGGATCTTGGACATGCAGGATTGTGTAGTAACAAGTTTGAACCCATGCCCTTAAATCTTAATGATTGGGAGAGTAATAACTACCTGACCTATCGACTATGGTTCCTCATCTATTAAAAAGCACGTGTCCACAAGGATTCTACAATTGTCACTGTGGGGTTTGGTGAGGGATCACAATGTACGCAGTCTTACCTCTACTCCGTAGAGACAGTTTTCCAACTCGAACCCATGACCACTTAATTGCAATGGAGCAACTTACAGTTGTGCCTCTTATGGCTCTTCATCTAATGCTTTTTACTATTCACTTTTGCCTGTCATTTGATTTCAATAGAAATGTGTTTCATGCATTTCACGCAAATTTGGCAAAGGTTTATGTAAAAGCATTCAAGTTTGGCTTCTCTTCTTCATTTTTTTACCGTGTCCTGATTAACTAATTGCCTGAATTGAACACTCTGCAATGCTGCTATTTTCATCAGCATTTCTTCTTTCACCATCTCCTCAAGAAGTTTGCCAATTCAACCTAGGATTTAACACCCAGCTCTTATAATGAAGGATTCCTCACTGTACTGACACAAAACCCTGAAACTAAATTAGCTTCTGCTTGGATTGGGTTTGATCTATAAAATCAACCCTTCTATGCATCTTTAGAAGATCAAAGCCAGCAGTTTCCATAACAAAAAGAGTATCCTTTGGCATATTGAACCAGCCAAACTCGTTTCTTTCTCAACAAAACAAATACAAAAAACCAGGAAACATAGCTAGTACCACTCACTACAAACATGGACTACACATTGTGCCACAGAAATAATAGGCTATTCTGTTCTTTAAATCATTCGATAGTTGCCTATAGTCTTAGTAGAACAAAGGCAGACAAAGGCAGGAACCAGTTGTTAACGAGCCTGCGAGAGAGAATACATGCTCTTTGATTCATATTCACATTAATCATCCAGTGAATTATGGGGAGCTACTTCAGCTTATTGCATCCTGAGCATGTCATTGGCAGGCGTGCATTTCTGATCATTTCTAACAACAAAACCTACCACAGGATTCAGCATTTAGCAAGAACCCTCCTTGGCATCATGTTTGCCATGCCAATTCCATATAACAGTGCCTAGATCAATCGACCATTGCCGTGTCCTAGACCTGTAGATGCATGTAGGTGACACCCAAAAATAATTTTAAAAACAGATAAACAGAGGTTACAGATTAAGATCTCTTCATCAATTGAACTATAAAACAGATGTTCCACAGAATCCCAACTTTAACTCATCTTTGGTACATGGGTGCACACACCAAGAGGGACAAAAAAAAAAAAAAAAGAAGAAGAAGAAAAAACTCAGCCTTTTACAGTCCTTCAAAATTTCAACATCGAAGAAATTGAGTGTAAAAATCAAGAAAAAAAAAAGAAGGGTGAAATCTAACCGTATACAATCATTTTTCTCTCTTCATAAGCACCATCAATTGAGCAGAGATCTTGCAAGTTGTTCCCACGCTATAGCTAGTGCTTGAGTTATAGTCTGCAGAACACAGCAAAGGTGTATTTAGCATTGTGTTAGAACCAAAGAGGGGCAATCATAACTCAGTCAATGATGACGCACTTCCCAGACCATTGGATGCAACTTTTCCTGCTATAACGCTTGCTTCAGTTTCAAGAATAATCCTGCAAAAAAGAAAAAAACTCAAATCAGTCAAATGATCAAGCAGTATCTTACGTAGATGGTTTCAAGTTGATAGGATGGAGTGGGTGGTTTCATTACTAGTTGTTCTTTCCAAACTTCATAAGCATTGTGTCTCCACATGTTTTCACCAATTCATCACTCAAAATGAAACAATTAGATATAGTTTCCAAGCTCAAGATGAAGAGTTTAACTACAACAATTTGATCTGTGACACTCACAAAGAACAAAACAGCAACAACAAAGGCAATTAAAAAAAATAAAAAAAAAGCGTGAGAAGCATTTAACTATGCAATCAAACCTAAACAGAGTTCTCAATTCTAAGTCATGACACACAGATAACTGCTTCCAACAGAGTGCATGATTAATAAGAATTTCGCTCTATGCCAGTACCTAATAACAATGACCTCGGCTTTTCACGAACAGAAACTACCAGTTGTTGGTACCTTACATGCAGATACACCAAATGCATCAAGCCATAACTTAAAAAACTCAGCTTAACCTTTTATGCACCATGCATATTGATCAAGTAGATGCACAGCAGGGATTGATCCCATCCTTGCAGTCACTTGTAAGATCGTTGAAAGTTTCAATCTGCTTTTTGCCCCTCAAGAACATCTCAGTATCAACTAATGTTCTCATGTAACCATCACACTGTACTGGAACACCATCGTTAATTTTTGAGGTCTCTGCATACCAATCGCTGTTCTCATCACAGAGATCCTTATATTCATCAAGGAAATGAATAGAATACTTGTCCTTCATCATTGGTGGCAATATACACATTCCTGCCAGCTTTAATTTTGTCCTGTAGAGATGAAATAAGTGCTTCAGGTGAAGTATCAGCCCCTAGATTAGGCCAGAGTTCCTTGTTCTGTGCCTTCTCACCTCTCACAACATGGACAGAGTCGGAAATCCTAATTCAACCTTGAGGCTATGCCAGATACAATGTCCAGCAAGCGTCTAGATTTCCAGATAAGATGCCATGGTCGTTGGATAACAGATTCAGTCTCTCCTTCACAGACACTATACCAGTAATTATATGGCTTTACGGATCCAAATCTCCTGATTATCAGAGTATCCCTTACCTGTGCAAGGTTCATCGGTGTGACCCTATAATCATTGACACGGAATAGTGTCATATGATCTTTAATCTGCCATTTCCCCCAATCTGACCTGAACTGACTCTGGTCCAGTACAGATGCTGACTCCTTCAAATGCTCAAAATCAAAGTAAAAACTGAAATCCTTCCCCTCCTCATCCAGGTGATATGTGCTGTGCATTGAATTTAAACAGATCATCAAATCCATAACCAATTTGCGATTCAAATACTGAGCTTCACCCAAAGCACATAAGAGGCTCCAAAGGTAATGATTCATGCTCTTGCATATGTCTCCACCACCCGAGTAAATCAAGTACTTGCCATGACTAAACGAACTCTCAGACTCAACCACGGGAAGAGTATCATTAACAACTTCTCCAACCAGAGGCAAAGCAGTAGGATTCTCAGAATGTTCTGGCAACTTCTCGAACCTGGGTTTCTGGTTCTTCTTTCTTTTCCTTGCATTCATACCGGAGTGGTAATCCCCAATCCCAACTACAGTATAATTGCAGTTATTAGACCTAGAAATGGAAAACCTACGGAAGTCTTTATAGAAAGCGGCATTTTTTACTTGTTTGGGCCTAAACCCCCAAGCCATATCACAGGTGCTTCCATTTGATCCACGCACAGGTTTCCCAAACTGGTAGCAGTGAATATCCTTAAAATTCTCTATAGCAGCTTTCATCAACACATTAAAGATATCCCTGTCTGTACAATCAATGGGTTTATCCATATCCCCCGCACAAACAGGGAGATCTTCGACAGTGACAGCAGGAACGTCATTGATGTTAATGAAAGCATCAAATGCAGTTTGGTTAGAAGCCACAAAATCCTCACCGGTCTTGACGACTGTGTCATCAGAATTGAAGGTAGCATTTGAAGTTGAGGTGAGGAAATTTGTGATTTTGTTAGATGGATTGAACAGAGGATCTTCAGGTTGGTAGATTGCAGCAATGAAAGTGAAGATTAAACTCCAAGTACAAAGATGATGAAACAGAAGTTTCCGATCAGGTCAAGAGCGTTTTGACCGAAGTTTTCCTGCCGGAAACTTCCGGTCCTGGAAAGTAACGAGCGATTTAACATTGTCCGTTATACATTGTTACATGACTTTGAGAATTAATGACCGATATTGTTGAGATGCATTTTTTAATTGAAGCAATATATCTGATTAAGAAGATCGACACAGATTGTTAAGGTCAACAAATCAGGTTGAGTTGTATCACAAATAAATATTCTCCTTAAGATTTGAAACGTCTTACATTAGTACAATTGGGGATTCTTGCGTTTTTCCTTCAAGATAAAATAATCACTTATTTTTATCTGATTGTACATAAATTATGATCTTTTGAGAGAGTAAGGTTAGGCTCAATAATTTAAAAATATATAACTAAACAATTATAGAGAAATTAAAAAAAAAAATCCTCTTTAAAATAGGGATTGTCATACTTTATACAGAAGAGGAAGTGATACTTCCAATAGATGTTTCTAAAAACCATAGCTCTTTCATAATACATGTTTGTCGATCATTCAGACATGCTTTCCAATAGTTACACCTATTGATCACTTAGGTGTATATTAATAAGAGACAAACCTTTGAATCACACACTTTGATGGAACAAAATAATGTTTTGAATATTCAATTTTTAAAACTATTAAAATATTCTAACATTATCTAAAGCGGAAAATCTTGTAGGTAGAAACGATTAAGATGAATATCAGGAGCAATCTTCAAAGATTTGAAGCTTTGGACAAATAGAGATCCACAGATATTAAACTAGAGTTCCAATCAAAGAGCGAATGCACGTACCTTTTACTCAAGTAAAGATCATGAGGAGAAGACAAGAAAGATTACTTCGGTCGCATCCGACACCAACAGTGTAGAATGCCATCCTACATCATGGGTTATTTCATCTGGCCACGTGGCAAAAATAGATAATGGTGTGGCATGGCCTACTGCGCACGTAGTGTAGTGGTGTAACTTGGGTCGGGCTGGGCATAAAATATGGAGATTTTGAGGTTTTGAACCCTGTGCGCTTGTGTATTTACGCCCATACACTTTAGTATGAAATGACGGTGTTGTCTGTAGCACAAATGCCTTCACACAACTTCTCATTGGCTGCCCAAATAAACAGGGGTCTCTTACCTTAAAAATATATATAGTACAGGATCCGGCTCCTCTCCTAAGCGCTCATAGCCCAGGACTTACCCATAGTTACTTGGATGAACGCCACGTGTCCAGGAGAGGATCCAACGGTCCTCAATGCCTCACTTTTCGTGCCTCATTCGTCGTGCCTTTTTTCAAAGCGTCGGATCTTTGCCTGAACATATTGCATTTGCCCAGGTAGCTATGGGCCAACCTAGATGATGGGCGCTCAGCAGAAGAGCTAAATCCATGCTTAAGTTTGAGATGCATATGGCCTTTAGTCAGGAAATTGAGTTTCCCTTCACCCATGGTGAAAAATGTATTCCTTCATCGTTGGTATTGATAATGGCAAGGGATTCTTCTTTCTCTACAGGTGAAAGGAAAATTTTTACTTGAATTTGGTCCCATGTTTTTAAAGAAAAGAGGGATGGTTTTCCTTTATTTAAGTCCCTTGATCAACGCGTTCGAATGGAGTTGAGAGGATAATGCGCAAGGGTGGGGGATATAATCTGTTTCATATAATAAGGGGAATATTAATGACCCTAGATAAATGGCTAAATCCTACTCTAGCGTGTAAAAAACACATACTCCTTAAAAGAAAACTAAACACACATACCCATTGAGTTGGGTACAGGACACTCTATGATCCACTCAGATTAACTTTTTAGGGGTAATGTTCTCTTCCGTGTTTGTTGTCTTACCTTAAAAATATATATAATACAGGATCTCATTTTTATAATGAAATGTTATAAGAAATATTTCCTTAGAGAGAGAATCACATGGATAGGCCTACCAAAAATTCACATGAATAGGGGTTTCAAATTCTATCCCAAATCAATCTGTTGTTGCCAATAGCCTTCAGCATAACAGAGGCAGGAACCAGTTTTTAACCAACTTGCCAGAGAGAATGCATGCTCTTTGATGCAATTTCACAGTAATTCTCCGGTTAAATATGGAGTTTAGCGCATCCTGAGCATGTCATTGGCTGCGGGCATTTCTGATAATTTTTAGCAACAAAACCTACCACAAGAATTCAGCATTTAGCATCAACCTTCTAGCCATTGTGTTTGCCTATGCCAATTCCAAATAACATTGCCCAGATCAATTGACCGTTGGCACATCCTAGACCTGTAGATACATGTAGGTGACACCCAAATATAATTTTATAAACAGATAAACAGATATTAGAGATTAAGATCTCTTTAAAAATTGAACTATAAGCAGATGTTCCACAGAATCCCAACTTTTAACTCATCCTCGGTATGCGGGTGCACACACCATGAGAAAGAAAAGAAAACTCAGCCATTTACAGTCCTCTATAATTTCAACATTCAAGAAATTGAGTAATGTAAACATCGTGAAAGCAAAGGAATATAATCATTTTTCTCTCTCTTGATAAGCACCATCATTTGAGCAGAGATCTTGCAAGATGTTCCCGTGCTGTAGCTAGTGCTTGAGTTATAGTCTGTAGAACACAGCAAAGGTGTATTTGCATTGTGTTAAAACCAAAGAGGGGCAATCTAACCTTTCCTTTCCTTGATTATACAAAAGAGAATTGCAGTACCTGCTCAGTCAATGATGACGAACTTTCCAGACCATTGGAGGCAACTTTTCCTGCTATAACGCTGGCTTCAGTTTCAAGAATAATCCTGCAAAAAACCCTCCCTCAAATATGTTAAATGACCAAGCAGTACGATAGTACATATTTAGGCCATAAGGAAGCTCTTCTTCATTAGGTTCCAGAAAACCATTTCTCAAAATATAGCACATAAATTTTCACTTTTTGATCCAAATGGTGATATTTGGAATGTAAGGGGCAATTAAGGCTTATTCTATAGGCTTCTAGACAACAAGAAAAAGAATAATGACCTATTAAGAAAACCTCACATTTTAACGGATTACATTGGCATAATCAATAAATTAAAGCCTTACCCCCTATCAACAATCTCATCGATACAGCAAAAGATGAGATCTAAACTTTCAAGTGCTGCCATTTTTGACACATTATCCCTGCATTAAAGGCATGCACAAGTAGAGGTAAAATCAACAAAGACAAACTAAGAGACCACAAATATTCAAATTGATGAACAAAGAAGAAGGCACAAAGGTCACAACAGACCTCAAAAGAAGGGCAACTGCATCAAAGAATCCCTGAAGGACTGATGCCAAAATGAGCTCATTCTCATTATCACCCCCAGTAACATAGAAGTAAAGATCTTCAGTACACTTGTAGACAATAATGTAGTTATCAATCATGGTGATCTCCGCTGTAATTATGTATCAGCAACATAATCAATTGGCAACAAGAAATAACAAACATAAACCAGAGGCAAAGACACAAGTGGTAACGGGAAGCTAGATAGATTGAATTGATAAAATTGCCACAAATTTAAAAAGCACTGAATCTGAATTATAAAACATTTATTGGTCTGATTTGTGCAGCCTTAAAGTTTCCAAGGATCTCAGATTACACAATGTGATGATGAAAAGTGACTAGTATTGCTAAATGTGGCAGGGGAAATACTAAGAGAAAGCCATTGCTTTTGTTTGGTCAATAACACTGCAACTGTTGACTGCATTTGGATTGCAGGCGAGAGCCCATTATGATGGATGGGGGTACAGAATCCACAGAGTTTTTGTTTTTTGGAGGGAATAAGTCACAAACCTAACTGATTTAAATGTCTGATGCAATATGGAAATCCATATTATGGATCTCAGATGCAAGAAGGCCCAATAATCAAATATGTGATCAGATCTGAGATAAAGGAAGCAACTGCGATTTAATGGAAGAAATCAGATCGATGGGAAGGGAGGGAAGAGAGATGAGATCGATCTTTTTAGCAAGTTGGTAGGACAAAGAGAGAAGAAGAGAACAGAAGAGATGAGAGGAAAAAAGGTTGGGATACCAATCCCGTATGCATTGCTCAGCATCACTAAAATTCATAGTGAGAAAAAAAAAAACTCATATTCTTCATGGGCCTATAAATTAGGCTCATTATATCAATAAACCTAAAAATAAGAACTCCAAGGTCAACCATGGGCCAAAATAAAGTCTTTTGAGGCCCAGTTTACCCAATTAGAATTTAGACATCATAACTGCTTCAATGTCTTCTTTACAAGAGAAATGAAAGTCATGTTCACATTTCATTCCTATGTAGCTTCTATCATTATCTGTAACCAAGTCCATCCCACAACGTTGAAGGGTCATTCATCATTCGTTTCGTTAATTAGTGAATCACCCCCCCCCCCCCAACTTAATCCCATTTCTAAAGATGTTTGGGAGAAGATAGACAGTCAGTGATTAAAAATGTGATAATTGACAGGCAGGAATACCAAAACATTGAGAAAAGATCTTCAAGAATGTTAAGTTCTGTAGAAAAAAAGGAATTGCATAGATCACCGTCTGTTCGGGCATTTGTCTTTGAAGTTTTAGTGAAGACAGATTTCTCAAAAGATAACTTCGCACTATTTGTCGGCCAATCATCTGAATAGTATCTGACAGCCACACGCTTTCCTTCAGAATCCAGCAGAAGTATGTTCTTTATTAGAGGACAAATTTCCTGTGTAACAAAAGAATATTGAAGAAAGTAAGTCCTAGTTAAAAGATTAAAACTTCTAACAACTTCCAACCTTTGGCTATACGAGGGATCTTAGAATACTGTCATCGTATTATCTGAGAATTTGTGGAACTATTTACAGATTAAGCATGTCCCATGGATTGCCAAGAAGATTATAATTTCCTTTCACCGAGAACATCACCAATGATGTCCAACACCTCGAAACAAGCAACTTCAATTCAGTCAAGTACTGAAAACGTAAGAAAGCAACTCTGAGCAATTTTAAGTCAGAAAAGGAGATCAGCATAATTTATAAATGCATAGGGTTTTTTTTTTTTGGGGGGGGGGGGGGAGGGGGTGGGGCAGAGGAGGAGGTATTTTAATTTTTTTTCTTCAGTGAACTAACTTCATCCAAAAAGATGAAAACCTCATACAAAGTTTTTTTCCTTTTCTAGTTCTTCCTTCTAAACTTCCTGCCACTTTGACAATTTGATGGATCTATGCCACATGCTTCCACCATTTCATCATTCATAATGAAACAATTTGATATGGTTTACGAACTAAGGATGGTGATATATGTAAAACTAATATAAGAGATGTTGAATTCGGAGCTTAGAAAAATAATGGTTGAATCAAGAAATTACCATAGTAAACCATTACAAGATCTAGAACCGCAGGTCAAGGCAATAGCCAAAACTTGAGATAAATCCAGCAATCTGATCAAGATGGACCAGATAATGACCAAGTTCTGATCGAGTGGTCCAGTGAGAGTAGGTTATGCTTCCAAGGTTGGAAGTTAATCCAATGGTCAGATCTGGAGAATCAAAGGGTTACCGAAATAGCAAGCTGATGGGGCATTGTGGTTGGTTCGCTGTTGGACAATAAGGTATATATATATATATACACAATGCCTGGATATTCAGATATCAGATAACCCTAGAGCTAGTTTTGTCAGAATCAATCCCTTACACAGTTTGATGGGTATTGTGGAATGAAATAAATAGAAGGGTTCTTGAAGATATGAGAAGTGTCTCGTGGTTATGCTTGGATGTTTGCCACCTATTGGTGGATAGAGGAAGTGAAGCAAATAAAGTTCAGAGTCATGAAATAAGAATCCACAAAGCAAAATGAGGAACATAACTACTCAAGAAACTAGCATGAAAATAGAAAGTACGAAGGCAAGCAATGCTGTAACAGCATTCAGAACTACGAAGTAAACTGTGAACAAGAGTTGAAATCGATGGACTGAACTGCAAGGTATATCAGCAGTAAAACCAGATTTGAAACTGAGAAGAAAACTGATAATGGTTAGATATTAGAATCGCAAACTCAAGAGAGAAAAGAATTGAAGCTTGCATGCACAGGGAGGAGAGTAGGAGATATCTAACCATGAAACTCAGAGAAGAAAAAAAAGATGGAAGAAGAGAGGATATAAAGTAGGCCTCTCACCTAGAACTTTTCAAGCATCTCACTAGTTCACTTGGCTTCCCACCAAGGTTGCTATTGCATCACACAAGAGCACTCTGTATCTCACAGAAAATAAACAAGCATAGACTGTGTAGCATGTCCATCATGGAGGGCTAGGCCCTTTGATGCAATCCTGGGTTTGAAACCTCTGTTTGGGATTGCTATTAGCCCACGCAAAGAAATATCCCAACTATAAGGAGATTATGGCAATCCGGTAATTAATCAGAATTTTCAAGGGGCCACTTGGTAGAATAAAAGAATGAAGGACATGAAAGGGGGTTTGAATTTATTTAACAGGGAAAAACTTGGAAGGGATAATAAAAAAAGGACAAGAAGGATAAAAGGAGGGAAGGGTAATAGGAAGAGTATCAGTGGAACTGTAGAAGGGAAAGGCTTTTGCGCTACATCAGCCCTCAACCCCTCACCCAAGGCTTCAAATCAGCAAGGGACTTACAGTTAAGATTACAATCTTCAACTCTCTCAAGCATACTTCAAGATTCACAAACTCTTACCAAATTTGGCGAAATATTTCATTTTCGACACTTCTCGAAACGAAATCTAATGTGATCCATAAAGGTTACCATATTTCAGTTGAAATTTCGTAGAGATGTTACTTTGCTTTAATGATAAATACCATATTTTGAATGAAATAGGTCAAACTTTTGATCCATTTTGTTGATTTTGACTGGGAAGCTTAGAAAAATTCTGATATTTGTGATTTTTTGGCCAAATCACTCAAGCGTGGAACAAGTCGTTGGACAGTAGAGGAAATCGCTGCATTGTTGGAAGATTTGTACAAGATTACTATGTTAGAGTACCTCCAGTATGTTAACAATTCCATTTATGGGGCTATTGTGGAGGACTTCGAATGTTTCTCCCTCTATACTATGACATGGCTAGCATTTGTGATACAATTGGAGCATAACTTGCTTCCACAACAGCAACAACATTCTAGTGGGCTTGATCCCCCCCAGAACTCGATGTGGCAATAGGTGATGCAATTAGGCGTGAAAAATTTTGGAATTAACTTAGTAATTTGAATTGTTTCCTTTATTATTAGTGTAGGGTGCGGTCAAGTTAGTAGGAAGATTCAGATTTTATTTCAGTTGCTAATTTAATTAGTTTCCATTGTTAGGTTTTGATTTTCCTTTTTATAGCCATGTAACACAATAGAGAAGACAAATTTGGAGAATTGAATGAACTTTCTTGGGTATCAAAGGCATGGCTTCCGTGCATGCTCCCCTCCCTGCCTCTCTCTGAAACTCTCTCTCTATTTATTTCATCTACTCCTTCTTCTTCTTCTTTATTTTCCCGTTGTACTTCCTCTTTTCTGAAACTACCCTTTTTCTGGAGTTATTTGCAGCCCCAGTCAAGCACTCAGATCTCCTTGGTGCTTGATCAGTTTGGGCTGACACTTCGGTCGAAGGTTTCCCATCCCTGGGCGATCTTAATCCTAGTTCTCGTCTCCAAAGGATCCTCCTATCAAGAGATTTGAAACCTGGTTCAGATAATGTAGACTAGGGTAGGGGTCTAACCAAGTCTCAGCTTCAGGATCTTTTAATCTAAGAACAACCATAACCAACCCAACAATATAACAAAAAATCAAAATAATATAAGATAGTCTAGCAAGCTATCGACTTCAATATGGCAGTACTAATCAGGTCAAACCAGCAGCAACCTTTTAGAACTAAACCAGGGACTGAAAGTACTTCAATTGGATTCACAAACAACTGTAATCCATGAACCAAACTCTAACACAAAAGCAAGATTCAAACCAGTCCAATCGATCTCAGTTTCAGAAATTCTGTAACTGAATAAACAGCAGGGAATATATGACTGGAATCATCAACTAATGAAATAAAATCAATAAGGAATAGTATCAGCAACCAATTAGCAACACCCAACAGAAATTGATTTGCAAATCTGGGCAGAAATTAGGATTTGCCAGAATAGGGAGAAATCCCATAACTGCAGATTCCCTAGTCTGATGAACCTCAAATTAAGGTTGCGTTCCCCTCTATATGATCTTAACACTCGATAAAAAACAGAGAGCCATCGGATGGCTGGATCTTCAGAACAGTATAGGGGCAGCAGGAGAGAAACTTGAGATTTCCAGAACCAGAAATCAAAAACAGTTCAGATCCCTTAACTGGTTTGAAGAACCTTGCAATTAACTTTGAAAAGAAAGAAAGAATAGTTGAAGAGACCTCTTGGACTTCACGCCGCAAAGAGTCAATTGGATCAAACACCAATTCCTTCAGCCTTGATCAAACACAAGACAACTCTTCATGAAGAAGACAATATCAACAACCACTATTTTTTTTTTATCAAAATCATTCTAGGCTTTTAGGAGCCTCCTCTTCTTTATTTATAATGTTAATGGGAGAGGGAATTACAAAATAGAAGGTTCCTCAAAAAGGAAACCAAATATTCTCCTAATACAATAGTTACTAAAAACTGAAATTAGAAACTAGTTGAAAAAGGAAACTAACTACTAATGACTTGACTCAATTAATAACTTGACTCCTAAGGAAACAAATATAACTCAAATCAAACCCAACTAACAAGGAAACTAATGGAAAAAGGAAACTAACTAGTAATCCCGTACTCAATCTTAGAGCCCTCCTTTTAAACCCATAAAAGTGGTCTATTACACTCAAAACACATGGGATCAAAGGCCCAACATGTATGGAATCCAACCTTAGGCTTATTCCTAATAAAACAAGCCTATTTAGGAAACTAATCTACATCATCATACTGGTTTTGTGCCTTGCATTGGACTAAGTTGCAGGTTAAGTTAGTTGCACTTGTCGGAGTTCATCCCTGCCACTGTCTTGTGCATCTGATACGATGGAAAATTTCAATCTTACTCTTGAAATCACAGGACCAATAGAAGCCTCTCCAAGTGGTTAGTTGGACTCAAACCAGAACTGCCTTTCGCCTCTATTTTGAGTAAGATTGAAGACAACCTCAAAAAAGTAGGTTTACATTCTTATTTTATTAAGTCCCAGAATTAGCCCCTCTTTTGCTTTTATTCCCCACTTTCTTTTATTCCATTTTCATTCCAAGTCTACCCTTTGCCCACTCACGTTAGAGTCCACATTACCTTCTTTCTCTTATGATCTAAAGTTTTGGTAATTTACATCTGCCATCCCTTATTAGAAGCTTCCACCTATTTACAGAACTGCCATTCTCTTTTGGTATTTGGTCACAAAATTGTGCTATTTTTTTATTAAGTGGGCCGTAAGAGATCTGATGCGGATCCGGGTTCCAAGAATAGGAATCAGATCGCTTAGGGCACACAATAAAGGAGTAAATTCAAAATATAAAGAGTAATGGCAGTTCTGTAATTAACTGAAACTAAAGAGAGGTGGCAGTTTAGTAATTACAAGAAACCTAGAAAGGATTGGTAGACTTGTAAATAAAAGGGATCTTAAAAGGAGGAAAGGAGGTTAAAGTAACTGATGGGATATGAAGGGGATTAGAATTATAGACCAGGGGTAGTCTTGGAAGCAATTATTGGGCATGGGTAAGTAGTAAATAAAGGTGGAATGGAAGGGGTATTAATATGGAGGTAAAACAAAAGAGGGACTTTTACACAAAAGAACAAATACTAAAGGACACAAATCAAGGGGTTTCAGGGGTATAATGGGAAAAACCAAATTAAAGGGTTTTAAACCACAACTCACGAGTCTTTCTTCTTCTTCCTTGGACAACCAGCAGGGGCGGAAGAATCCAGTAGCTTGCTGGGGCTAAATCTCCTTTAAATCCCCTCTATTAGGCCTGAGATTCTAGGTGATGATGCTTCACTAAAGGGCCTCTTGATTTCAGATGGAAAATACCTCAGAACAGCAATACAAACAGATCTGGCGGTAGGTTTAGGTAACCTAAGTTGCAGGTTTTTGTTTCTCACAGCAGGAGTCACCTTCAGGCCTGATATTCAAGGGTTAGAGTCGCCTTGGGAAGGGCTTCCTTCAACCAAAAGCTCAGTCCAGCAACCTTAAAGGAGAAAGAGGTCGATCCTTTAAACTGGGGCTGTGACTACCGCCCAAAACAAGGAAACGATAACAGCAATAAAGAATAGGAGTAGTAGGAAGGAGAAAAAAAAGATAAGAAGGAAAAAGAGAATAGTTTAGAGAGGGACCTTCAGAGAAAGAAAACAAGAGATAAGCAGCCCACTACAGCCATAATTTCATCCAAAATCTAATTTCAATTTCATTCAATTCTAAAAACTGAGTTCTTCTCCATTACAGGGCTATTTAAAGAAAAATAATGACATAATTTTGAAGCTAATTAAAAATGGAAACTAAACTTAGATAGCAACTAAAATAAAAATCAAATCTAAATAAAAGACTGTTAATCTAATCTCTAACCAATAAAGGAAGTAAATAAAAATCAAGTCAAAAGATAGCAACTAATTCCATCGCCGAGCTGCATCAAGATCCGATTCCAGTTTTGGAACCCGGATCCCCATCACTAGGACACTAGGATGACCTGTAGGGGTGACTTGCTCGTATTCTTGACTCCCATTTCTTTGACTCTATGTAATGAATCATGTATAACATGTGAGAATTCTGAAGTGGTTTATAATTTTATGTCCATTCATTCCCAATGCATATTTTCTAGTACTAAATTTTGTGTGGGATAGGCGATATTAGAGAATGTATATAGTAGTGTATGACAAACTATGGTTCAAAGTCAAACTTCCATTTTGGGTGTGTTTGTGTGTTATTTATTTATTTTTTTTAAATGAAAAGGCTCTACTATGTTTAGAGGGCCTAAAATAGGGTTTTCCAAGAAGTTTCAGGACCTAATTTGGCCATTTAGGACTCAAAACCCTCCGTCAAAACTTGCAGCCAAGACTTTCCATGTTTTGACCGAAAGTTTGCAGTTTCACGAAATATTCGGTTTCGAGCCCGGTAGAACCGAAACCGAAACCTAAAAAAAAGCTCTCATGGACATCAGACATCAAGCCAAGAAACCAACCAAGAAATCAGTAACTATTTCCTGCAACCAAGGTTTAGCGGCAAAACAGAGACCAGATTTGAGATCTGATGTAGAGTTCTCATCTCAGTTGGTGTTCCAACCTCAAACTCTACAATATAGGTCACCCCTAGAGTGATGAATGACTACCAAAGTGTTAGGGAGAAAAGATGAAAGATGTGGAAGATAAGATCCAAAGCGTGGATGGTTTCAGTACTACAAGAACAGGGTACATGTGGCACAAAATCCAATACTCAAGTAAGACAACAGAAATTAAAAGAAGATGAGAATTGTAATGCCCCGCATTTTCATTTTAATATCTTACTATTGATTTTGAATAATTGTTATTGTTTTAAGGTCATTTTTGAATTGTTAATAATAATTCATTACTTCCTGGAGTATTTTAGTACTCTGTAAGAGTAACAATACTTTTTTATTATATATGTATATAGTTTGGAATATTTAATTATAATAAATGTGATGGTATGAGATATTTCAAAAAATAAAGGGTAGAAAGGGATATTTACGTTGATGGTTGGATTGTAAATGGATTAAGTTAAAGAGGGTAATTGTGAACTTTTCACAAGTACGATAAAAAAAATAAAAATGTGTTATCCCACTCCCCACACCCTCACACCCCACTTCTCACTCCCTATTTATATATATATATATATATATAAATGTAAGTACCCACTCAATGTTGTTGACAGATATTACCATTTATGATACAAAAGAGGGGGGGGGGCATGGATTTCTCTCTTCTTATAGGGTAAGGAACAACAAACAAAAGAGGGAGTTCGATAGATATTTAGAAGAAAAAGAGGGAAAAAGAACGTAAAGAGGAGGAAAGAAGAAAAGTGAGTGAGGAAGGAAGGTGAGATGGAACCCAATGTTCTCACACCACACTCATTTAATTGCAAAGAAACACATAGAAAGAGAGAAAAAGTGAAAGAGATGTGAGGGAAAGAGGAGAGAGAGTGTGTGTGTGTGAAGAGCCATCATTAGAACAAACAAAATGAACAAGTGGGGTAGCTTGACTTTGCAGAGAGCGAGAGAGAGCCATGTAGGAGTGGTGGAGTTCTCAATTGGGGGTTTTGGCTCATTGAGGAAAAGAGGAGCAAAGAGAGAAAAGGGAGGGAGAAGGGAAAATGAGAAGGGGGTTTGAGAAGTGAAAATCTCAAGGGGGTTTGGAGCTATGGTGCATCAAGGAAGACCATGGAAGAGCAAGGAACATAAAGAGGTTGAGTTTCAAAAGGTGAGTCAGTCTTTGCATTTTAGAGGTTAATCTAGACTATTCTAAATAGATTGTAATTAAGATGTATTTTGTGAGTTAATAGACATAGAGAGGTTAAGTTTCTGATTTTAAGAATTGAAAAGGATTGAAAGAGGATTTAAATGCTTTGTTAAGAATGTTGATGCAGATTAATAACGAAAATATGCTTATTTTATTAGGAATAAGCTTATGGTTGGGTTGTATATGTGTTGGGCCTTCAGTTCATGTGATTTGGAGTGTATTGGGCCACTTTTATGGGTCTAAAAGGGGGGCTCTAAGATTGAGTACGGGATTACTAATTAGTTTCCCTTTTCATTAGTTTCCTTTTTTAGTTGGATTTGATTTGAGTTATATTTGTTTCCTTGGGAGTCAAGTTATTAATTGAGTCAAGTCATTAGTAGTAAGTTTCCTTTTTCAACTAGTTTCTAATTTTAGTTTTTAGTAACTATTTTATTAGGAGAATATTTGGTCTCCTTTTTGAGGAAACCTTTTATTTTGTAGTTCCCTCCCCCATCACTATTATAAATAAAGAGAAGGCTCATTAGTAGCCCACAATTTTATGAATGAAAAAAAGCTATGCTGCTGTTTGCTCTTATGAGTGCACTTTGTGTGTGATCAAAGTGGTTGTCTTGTGTTTGATCAAACCCAAGAGGTTCCAAGTGTTCTTCTTCTCTTTCAAGCTATTTCTCTTGTCTTTTCTAAAGTATACAAGGTGCTAAGGTGCTGGTCTACTGTGACAGGTATTTAAATCAAAATTTTTATCAGTTTTGTCCAGCGATAGAGAGAGTTCTGTGAAGGATTCTCAGATTCTGTCCAGGCCTATTCCCTTGTCCGTTTGGTCTGAAATTTTGACCAGAGATTCCCCTCACCTGGGACAGAACTCAATCCACACAGGAGACTATTCTGATCAATGGTCTGCATGATATTCGAAATCACCATATTCTGTCTTGTAGTGTCCAGAATTGACATCAATGGGTTTATTTCAATTTCTGTTGGTTCTTAAACCTGTGTTTTAGATTATTCTGTTGATCTGAACCTAATTGAAGTCTTATCAGTTCTTGGCTTAGTCCTAGAGGTTTACTGCTGATTTGACCTGATAAGTACTGCCATATTGAAATCGATAGCCTGCTAGACTGTCATACATTATTCTAATTTTCTGTTATGTTGTTGGGCTTGTTAGGGATCTGCCCACTCCTATAGTTGGTTTTGATGATAACAAACATATAAAGGTATTTCACAATTTGCCTTCAAGTATTGTTTTGTAGAGACTTCATATCAAAGATCGAATTTGATGAATGAAATGAAGAAATGAAGATTGAAGTCATCAAATGAGGAGTATCAACAAGTTGGTATCAATACTTGAAGAAGGTATTAGAAGAGTTCAAGCTTCAAGAAGTCAAGACATGAAGCTCGAAGACTTGGAATTGCAAACAAAAAGAAAAGAAGATATAGTGCCAAAGAGTGGAAGGCTCAAGTGAAGAAGAAGACCACTAGGATAGATTGGTCATTTTTAATGTAATTTGTAACTTCCACATATATATATATATATATATATGCACTCACCACATGCATGTGCATTGCATCATACTAGAATGACCATAAAGCATATCTTGACCAAGTATGGAAAGTCTCTAAGTGGTGATGAACATATTAGGAAAAATATGTTCTAGTGAAATTCAGTGAAAACCACATTAACCTGACTCAAGGGCATTTTGGATAATATGAGAGTCGGTATCAAGAGATGAAACCTTCATAGAAGTTGTAGGAAATAGAGTCACGATTCCAACGCAACTGATTTCAGGTCAATCCAAAGTCGGACCGAAAAGTTATGATCAAAACACTAACGGCTGATCAGTATGACAACATTCTGTCAAAACAGAGTCTGTCATGTTGGCGATCGACCGGATAGAAGCCCTGGTCGACCGGAACTATCCGAGACCATATCCGGTCGATCTGCGAAAGGTCTCGGTCTACCGGTGACTGCCTGGAAGTGCCCCAACGGCTCTTAGTGATCAATCGGCTACCGATGGCGGTCGACCGGCTACCGATGGCGGTCGACCGGCTACCTATGGCGGTCGACCGATGGACCCAGAATATGACCGTTTAAGTGAGATTTACTGCCTAAAATGTTCTCCTAAGCTCACCTATAAATACCTCTAATGCTACTCATTAATTAACAATTAATCTCAACTTTGGATAAGCATTATTTGAGCATTAGAAGTGAGAATTGGTCTACACCATTTCTTGAGTTCAAGTTCTTCATTTTACATTCAAGAGGAACTCAAGACCATCTACAAGTCTTCATCTACATCTTGGCATTTACATTACAAGCATTAAGAAGACTTCAAAAGGTGCATTGATTCTATCATCATTGCATATTTCATTTGCACCACACCGGGGGTAATCCACTTTTATTCCACTTCTCCATTTTCTATTTTACATTAAGTTTAGACTGTACTTAGGCTTGTGTAAGGACCCTCTCATCCTTAAGAGATTATAAGGATCCTCTTATCCTTAAAAGAGTGTAAGGTGCCTCTTTACCTTAAAGGAGATTGTAACGTGCCTCTTTACCTACAAAGGAGATTGTAAAGACGCTTCTCTGCCTGTAAAGGTGATTTGTAAGGATACTCTTATCCGTGAAAAAGATTGTAAAGGTTTTCTTCCCTACCTACCGTACTAAAAGGGAGAACTAGTGGAATACCTTGCAAGAGGATTCTTGTAGTGAGTGGACTAGACTCGGATTGAGTCGAACCACTATAAATCTTGTATTGTGTGATTGTGCCTATTTTACTTATTCCGCATCGTTTTTAGTTTGCAATCACACTTGGGACCTATACATCAAAAAAAGTTAAAATTTCCACTAGTATAACCTATTCACCCCCTCTCTAGGTTATTTTAGGGCTGGTTATGGTTATTCTTAGATTAAAAGTTCCTGCAGATTGAGACTTGGTTAGACCCCTACCCTAGTCTACATTAAGTGGTATCCGAGCATGACAGAGAACAACCTTGGAAGACTATTAGAGCTGAACATGGCCAATGGTGAAATAAGTCCTGAGGTCTTTGATTATATTTTTAAGGTGTTGACGGAATTGAATCAAGGAATGGTGCAAATGCATAAACGATTAGCTGTAGTGGAACTACGTGTTGGTATCCCAGAATCATTAATAGCACCTATAATACCTCTATGGGAAGTGAAAATACCTCTATTTGAACCAAACGAACCTGAAGTCAAGGTTACAAATGAAGAGATAGTTATTAAAGCTTCAAAGATAGAAGGTCAAGAGACAAAAGATTCCATGGAAGAGTTCTACATTGAAGAGAGCATAGTAGACAAGATTGAAGTCGTGGACGATGATATAGTGGTTGAAAGCACTCCACAACAAGTCTTTGAGGTTCATGATGAGAAGGAAGAGTTTGTTCCAATCCTTAATGAGAAGGTTACCAACATTGATGACCCTATGCATACGATATTCACATTAGGTATTGATTCAGAGATTGAGCATATAGAGTTTGTTATGCCATCATGGTTCTTTTGAAGAGAAAGCTCCAAGCCTTGAAGACTACCTTCCAAAACTCTACAAGCAATCTGAATTTTGTTTGGGAACGATTACGACTGCTATTCACATGTTGTTCCCACCTCATCACTGCAAAATTCGAGGATGAATTTTTTCAAGATGTGATGCAGATTAATAACCAAAATATGCTTGTTTTATTGGGAATAAGCCTAGGGTTGGGGTGTATATGTGTTGCGCCTTCAGTCTATGTGGTTTGGAGTGTATTGAACCACTTTTATGTGTCTAAAAGGGGGGCTCTAAGATTGAATACGAGATTACTAGTTAGTT
>NC_056570.1:20590124-20633776 GCF_013358625.1 Macadamia integrifolia
GTCTTTTCTGAAGTATACAAGGTGTTAAGGTGCTGGTCTACTATTACAGGTATTTAAATCATATTTTTTATCAGTTCTGTCCAGCGACAGAGAGAGTTCTGTGAAGGATTCTTAGATTCTGTCCAGGCCTATTCCCTTATCTGTTTGGTCTGAAATTTTGACTAGAGATTCCCCTCACCTGGGACAGAACTCGATCCACAGAGGAGACTATTCTGATCAGTGGTCTGCATGATATTCGAAATCACTATTTTCTGTCCTGCAGTGTCCAGAAATTGACAGCGATGGGTTTATTTCAATTTTTGTTGGTTCTTAAACCTGTGTTTCAGATTATTCTGTTGATCTGAACCTAATTGAAGTCTTATCAGTTCCTCGCTTAGTCCTAGAGGTTTACTGCTGATTTGAACAGATTAGTATTGCCATATTGAAATCGATAGCCTGCTGGACTGTCATACATTATTCTGATTTTCTGTTATATTGTTGGGCTGATTATGGTTGTTCTTAGATTAAAAGTTCCGGCAGATTGAGACTTGGTTAGACCCCTACCCTAGTCTACATTAAATGTTCTTAAGTTTACAAGGTAAGTTGATTTAGACTTCTTTAGAAGGTTTGATTTAAGTATATATGGGTCTTTGTCTGAGTTGACATTAGGGTACTTTGAATGTGTA
This sequence comes from Macadamia integrifolia, assembly GCF_013358625.1. Taxonomy (NCBI): domain Eukaryota; kingdom Viridiplantae; phylum Streptophyta; class Magnoliopsida; order Proteales; family Proteaceae; genus Macadamia; species Macadamia integrifolia. The sequence continues at coordinate 20,590,790 of NC_056570.1, forward strand.
TGATTTGGGTGAAAACCCCATTGAAACCCCACCAGTTCCCAAATTCATACCCCATACCAAACATCCAATTTATATTAAATTTTTTGAACTGGCAGATTAACCTCTACTCAGTCCAGACACTGTATCTTTCTCATTATGACTCCAAATAAGATTATTCCAGCTGGGCTAGAAAATAGACGCGTTTTTCTATCCATTTTATACAGATAGAAATCTTCCAATTCTATTCCTAAAGTGCTCAAATAGTCAGTTCAAAATGGGAGAATTTCATGAACCCAAGAGCATGATTATGTGTTAGTTTTGACCCATGTCCACTAAAATTGGTATAACTCATTCGTTAGAACTCCGATTGACCCGATTCTTATTGCAGTAGCTAGAAGACTAAAAAACTAACTTTTTTTTTTTTCTGAAGACAGATTTGACCCAGGTATTTTGTAAGATACCTGAAAATAGCTTTGAAATATAGGGTTCTGAAAGAACTGCCTAACCTCTGAACATTAGGCATTTTGTATTTGGGTTTGTGAGGTTTGGTCAAAGTAATATTGGACAGAAGAAAACTATAAACTATGATGTTCCCCTTATGTAGGATATATTATTGTACAGGTGCTATTGGACTTTTGGAGCATGTAATTGCCAAGTAAAGTAAAGGTGAGTGTGACATGAATATTATTTGATGTTATATAGAGTATAGTATATACATATAAAGTGATGTGTGGTGAATGTTATAATGAGATTATGTATGGTAATAATATACGATATTAAGACCTATTAATCATTTTGTGAAGTGCACTTGTATCACATGTTCTTAGAACAAATGAAAGAATGATGCTAAGATGTTACATTTAAAGCATTAGATGTTTCAATGTTGCATGTTTATTGAATGTAATGCATTAATGAGCTTGTTTACAATGCATAATGATTTTCATGATGTTCAAGTATATGAATGGAATGAAAGTAATGAATTTTATATATTTGAAGTAAAGAAACTAAAGTACGAGAAAGAAAAGAAAGTATGAGAAAGAAAGAAAAAGAAAGGAAAGAATAAGAAAGAAAGAAAGAGAAAGTAAGAGAAAGAAATGAATGAGATAAAGGTAAATGAGAACAATAATACTCTGTGAATGCCGTCCCTTTCCAGTAGGGGGTCATGTACTAGATGAGGTTTTTGTAAGTAAGGATGTGTCCTCCTTGGTGCTCCTGATGACCAGAACAAGGAGTAGATATAGCCTATAAAAGAGATCCTCCCTGGTACTCTAGTGACTGGATACATGGAGTAGATAATGTTTTTATTGAAGAGAGATCCTCCCCAGTGCTCCTGGTGACCGGATACATGGAGTAGTTGCCTATCTATAAGCCGCATATGTCCTCCCCAGTGCTGTAGAGAACTGGGATACATGAATAGACTATGATGCGAAGCTTGGCTGACGTCACTTTATTGTGCACATTTAGTAGTTCACTATAGGCTAGACATGACCTAACAGTAAACTTATGCTCTCATTTTTGTATATGCAATTATACACCTTTATGTACTATAGCATGTTAACCTCATTGGGCTTAGCTCACTCCTTTATATATGTGGTTTACAGATGATGAGATAAGAGGGTATGTTTGTATAGCTCTAGATACTGTAGGTTGTGAATGCCCGGGCAATGTGAACCTTAATGATAAGGCTTGAGAGCTATGAATGAGCTTTTGAATGTGCTGCTTTTAGTAATGTAATAAGAGGAAATTACACTCCCCTCCCTTGAGGTTTGCCTTAATATCAATCACTTCCCCTCTACTTTGAAACCTATCACCAACCTCCCTTGAACTTCTAAGATGCTCACTTCCGTCACATAAACATGAGTTATCACTGTTAAGTGATGACATCAGCCTAACACTAGCATTCTAATACCCATATTGCCCTTATATTTTATGAGATCCCTAAAACACCCTTCCCTTATGTTTTTGGGTTTGTGAAGTAAGAGATTAAAAACCTTCCTCAATCAAACGATGTGAACGAGAGGAGGGTTTGAGAGAGAGAGTTGCTGTTCTTGCGCCTCGCCTGAAATCAGAGGAGAGAAGAAGGAAGATCAGAGGAGATCTTGAAGATAGGAAGATAGCTTGTGGTTTCTCTAATCTCTGGGACTTTATGATTCTGAATTCTGAGGCAAGAACACTAAATCATGCCAGTCTCCTATTTTTCTACTATTATTTTTCGGTTTCTTAGGTGAGCGAAAGATAGGATGCGTTATTGGTGGTGTTGTCTTTGATTCACGGTATGGAGCGTGGAGCATCTTTTCATGGAAAACTTTTGAGAGAAACTATCAAGAAGTCTTGGGGAAAATGTGACGCTCTTCTAAGTTTCGGCGAAGACGGCCGCCATGTTCTCTCCATGCCCCTAACCTCAACTCCTTTTAAAACCAGTAGTCTTTCTTCTCTACTTATAAACATTCAGTCTCTATATCAGTAATTCTTCCCCATTGCCATCTATTGTTTAATTCTTTCTTCATTTGACAATGCCTAGATTAACGCTTGGAGATACTATTCATAACCTGCAAGTGGAGGCAACCCATGGAAATTCAAGCTTCATGACTTCATTGGACAAGAGAGGAGGGTTCGAGAGATAGTTGCTGGTCTTACTATCTTGGCCCGACATTAGGGGAGAGAAGAAGGAAGATCAGTATGAACTTGAAGATAAGCTTCGATCTGAACGAGAGGAGGGTTCGAGGAGGTTGCTTATGTTCAATCTAAACAAGGTTTGATGAATCGTGGCGATTGCCTCAGTCGCCGCTGCCTCACTCAGGTGGTGACCGCCTCAGTCGCCGCTGTCGAACTCAGGTCGCGACTGCCTCAATCGTTGCTGCCTAACTCAGGTCATTGCGCATAGTTATCTCCTAATTCCTAAATTTGATCGAATAGGCTACTTCTGGGAATTTAGAAATGATGAGGGTATTATTGACCTTTCATTTGTTAGATTTGGGGTTGCATATCTGTTAAGGGTAATTCTGTCTTTTTATTCCACCATTTAACATTGCTGGGGAAAAAGGTAATGGAAGTGAGCATCTAGGAAGTTCAGGGGAGGTTGGTGATTGATTTCAAAGTAAAGGGGAGGTGATTAATATTAAGGTAAACCTCAGGGGAGGGGAATGTAATTTCCTCATGTAATAATGATGAATTGTAGATGATGCTGTAACAATTTTGGTTTTATTTATATGAAAGCACCAATAACATTGTATATGTGAATCTGAAAAAAATGTACAGATACAGACCCAGCTCCAGTGGTAAGTCTTTCGTTGTGAATGATGTTTGTATAAGGGAGTTGTGGTATTAATATGAGAGAGGTAGTGATCTTTGATCAGTGCCGGTGAGGGCAGTACCTTTTACCCCATCTAGGTTCAGGTCGTTATAAGAATGGAAGGCAAGAAATAAAGAAAACAAAAGGTGAAGGGGGAAAGTGATCGAACTTGTGATAAGGTAGACGAAATATGGAAAGAAGGGAATCATGGTTGAAAGAAGAGGAAGAAGAAAAATAGGAGAATAAAAGTGAAGGGAAAAAAAAGGAAAAAGAACTGACTAGAGATAAAGAAGAATCGAGGAGGAAGAGAGGAACGATCGACCACCCTGGTCATTGTACATCACTCACAGCCACAAGGTAACTCAATCCATAATTTTATTTCAATCACTCTAATTGTTGGGTACACATATATAAATAAGAAAATCCTACACAAATAAAGAAACCTACCCAACTAGGAAACCAACTCAGCTCATGTGACACACCCAGAATCTCTAACCAGTACCTACAACTACAAGTCGAGAGAGAAGAGAAGAATGAGGAAGAAGGAGATGAGACTGCAAGAGAACAACAGAATCGTTGCTCTTACAGTCCCTCTCTATCGCTATATATATTAACTGAAAGAGTTACAACCAAATAAGGTAAGTATTACCTTGCATAACAAGGGAACATGAAAGTAGAAGAATACTCTAAATAGGAAACTGAGATCTAGTCTAAAGAGAACAACAGAATCGTTGCTCTTACAGTCCCTCTCTACTGCTATATATATTAACTGAAAGAGTTACAACCAAATAAGGTAAGTATTACCTTGCATAACAAGGGAACATGAAAGTAGAAGAATACTCTAAATAGGAAACTGAGATCTAGTCTAAAGAGAACAACAGAATCGTTGCTCTTACAGTCCCTCTCTACTGCTATATATATTAACTGAAAGAGTTACAACCAAATAAGGTAAGTATTACCTTGCATAACAAGGGAACATGAAAGTAGAAGAATACTCTATTTCGGTGGTCAAATTTCAGCCCAAAACATGTATAGGTAGCGCTTTTTGATATTGAGCTCAAAGAGAAAAGAAATGCAAAAATGCTACTAGACTTCACCACTCTGAAACCATTCTTGTAATACTGGAAACTTTAAACTCAAATTTCAAAAACTATTAGTGCTTGCTTCGAACAATAATATGGGACTGGGTTACTCTATCACATGGACCCCCTATGCAGGAAGAAGTGTGAACTCAAACAAGCTAAACATCACTTAACAATTACATTTTCCCATGTTCAAAACCCAAGATGGTTATGCCTACCATGTGGGAATATAAAGAAATCATGGTAACTGATGTCCCAATAGTGACTGCCTCTTTCACAGCCATCTTGATCATTCCAGCTAAAACTCTAAGAGAAGAGACCAAATCAGACCCAAGACTCCAACAATCTGTTGCACATTCTTCCAATGGGTGATTAATATAAACCAGAACAAAAAACCTAGCATTTGCTGAAGAGATAAATTTGACTGCAAGGCCAGTAAAAATAAAACAGACACCTGATTAAATTTGTAGTAGAAGGTATCTTAGACTATAGAATAAATTATTTCTACAGGACTCACAGTAGTGAGATATTTTCTACCAAAACACTGACACAAGGAAACCATGAAAGCCTGAGATTTTCTAACAGCAATCAATCACCTTAACCTTTAAATTTCAGAATTCATAAGAACTCCTACAATCACATAATGAAGACACCTGTAATAAAAAATAAAATAAAAGAAGATGTCTTCTCCCATTAAGAAACTGGAATCACCTTAACCTTTAAATTTCAGAATTCATAAGAACTCCTACAATCACATAATGAAGACACCTGTAATAAAAAATAAAATAAAAGAAGATGTCCCCCCCCCCAAAAAAAAAAAAAAAAAAGAAGACGAAGAAGAAGAAGAAACCACTTCCTATTTCATTTGGATGAGCAACAAAAGGACAGAATTCATTAAGGGCCACTTCCCAGTTACCCAATGCTGGTCCCGCCGATACGGGGTCCTAGGAGGGGTGAGTTTGAAGTCAATCCTAACCTTTGGCTTTTTTTTGTGCAAAGAAAGATCGGTAAACCCAGAACTTCACTATAGACATGTGAACATATGCACATGAATAAACAAAAACAAAAGGGAAAAAATGATAGAATAGAAACTAAAACGAATAATAATTATTATTCTAAATTAACTTATTCCACTTACAACCAGAGCTGAATCTATCAAGGTCAGGAAACTCATTTTTTTTGGAAGCTTCCCGGTAAAATAAAAACCTTACCATCCTAGTGATAAGGCTTATGTCAGTAATCCCCAAAAGCGAGATTATACAGGATAATCCTCAATTGCAAGAAAAATATGAAAAAGAAGTAGATTGCAGACCAATTTTTATTAAAGAAAAGGGTAAATGAATTTCTACTTAAGCTTCTTGTTATTATGGGATAAGCAAAGAGATCACTTAGACAGACGTTTAGGACAGTTATTTCAAACACCCTCCCACAAAGAAAAAGATACTAGGTTGGGTAAAGCACTGGGTAGACTGTTCCTAAATCATGAAGTTAGGCTCATTCTATAGCTTACTTAATTAATATATTGCATTTGCACCGAATCTTATAGAGTCATGGACTCGATCTTTCTTTTTCTTTCTTCTTCCCCTTCCTATAAGTCAAAATTGTTTTATTAAAAAGAAAGAAAAGAACCCCCCATGATGAATTTTAACCTGAGAAAGACCTGTTGAACTTTAAGTAGAAATGCTACACCAAAAGATAAATAGATAAATATATGCACCAACTTCCTCTGACAGAGGGAGGCAGAATGCCAAAAAGAAAAAGAAAGGTTGTGACTTTGAAGGAACATTATGCTATTTTGAAGCATTTTTTCGACTTTCTGACCCATAAGCTCTGGTTATTTGTTTTCTCTTACAGTGTTAGGTTAGGTAAAGAGTGGAAATTTGTTCACCAAATTGACTATTAAAACCTACTGAAAGTTTAGTTCTAGATATAGACTTTGGCTGTCACATAATATCACCTATTGAAGATTATGCCAATCCATTAGAATTTGAAACACTACCAATACAATCGTTCCCGAATGTCCCCGTTTCTTAATTTGTTCTAGAACTTTTAGGTTTGAGAGTTTTCCAAATTACCTTTTCAAGATGGAGTATTTAGTAACAAACTAATTTATAACAGTTATAGCAGGAAAAAACTTTTGTTCATTTGCATCATCAACACAGAGAAACACAATCATTTTAATCCAGTCCCAGGCTCTAATAAGAGATCATACGAATATACATATTTATTCCCAAAAAATAAAAAATAAATAAAAATAAATAAAAATAATAATAATAATAATATCACAAAACCAGAATCCCGAGGTTGTCAATGGAGGCAGAAACCCAATTTTTTTTTACTAAAGTTCCAAATAAATATTGTTTTTGGGAAAAAGGCGAAGCTAAAGAATTACCATCGAATCGATAAAGCTGTTATGCTGAACCAGAGTCGAAGAGACGAACACAGATTAAAACTCCTCTGCAAAGATAATCAAAGCAACATAAGAGACGTTCAAGAACAAGAAGAAACAAAGATCAAACTGAATCGAATTGGAGGAGATACTTAAAATTGAAACTCACAGTGGTGAGACCGCGAGAGCATAGAGTTGCTGTTTTGGTTTTTCCTTCCGTAATTTCTGAAAAATTCGGAAGCGAATGGCAGTCGTAGCCTGGAAGGGCATTCTAGTCAACAAAATAAGAGGTGTGAAATTATCGTTACTACCGAAATCTCACCACCCAGCTCGATCAAGTCCCAGCGACCCGTTACCGGTGTCTACCCTCCCCAGATCGGTGACATTATAACGTGGGACCGTGGGTGTGGGTAGGGGTGTTAACCGGTTTGGTTCGGTTCGGTTCTGGTGTAGATAATTCGATCTGATTTAATGTAAAATTTTTAAGTAAAATTAAAATCAAATTATTTAATAAATGGTTTCATATATTGAAATCGAAATCATTTATAAATGGTTTTCTCATGTTTTTTATTTATTTATCTAGACAATTTCTTTACCTTTAAAATTTGTAGTGAAATGGATGTAAATTGTAATATTGAATTGAATTGTTTATTGTTATATATATATATATATTTTTTTTTTTAATAGTTGTTTAATGTAATTTTTGTTTTATTGAAATGTATGTAAACTTAACATTGAATTACTTAAAGTTACTATATATATGTTAATTGGTTTAATTGTTCATTTAAATGGTTTACCAACGGTTTAAACTTTAAAACCAAAACCAAATTACAGTTCCAATTTTAAAATCAAAACGGAACCATTTCATAAATGGTTTCACGAGTTCTCTATATAAACAGTTCGATCCAATTTTGATAAATAGTTTGGATTTCAAATTCTCATACTTAAAAGTGTGGGAGAACTTGGTTCAAGAATTTTGGAGAGTCCGAATCCTCTCCAATGCGCTCACACCCCAACTTGCATCAAATGGCTAAGAGGACCATTGCACACACCCCAAGTCATCTAGGGTCTAATGCGTGATGGAGCATTGGGTAGGTTGGAGAGGATCCTAGTGCAATTTTAGGTTGTGCAAATTAAAGGTGCCAAAATATAGCCCAAATCATTGAAATAAATCGAAATGAATCGAATCAAAGCCGACATAAGCTTATTGGATAATGTTTTGGGCTAAGGTTTTGTGAGACCTAAATTGGACTGCATTGAAATAGATAGGACACCAAACTAAAAAACCGAATCATAATCGATATAACTAAAAAAGAAACTAATAACAACCTAAAATTTATAGAAAAACGCATTTTTAAATACATTGACATGATAAATCAAAACCAAATTCAAATCCAACTTTAGTAAGAGAACCAAAATCAACCAAAGCCAATGCATTCTTGTTGATTCATGTTTCGATTTCACTCGTTCTCACACCGAAACCAGCCCGAACCGAACCATTGAGACCCCTAGACCGCAAATAGTTTTAGAGGCCACGTGCCAACTTTTGGAACGCGTAGGAAAAAAGAACCTTAATCTGCCGTCAGATTCGTGACGAGGTGGGGATTTCTTTCCCATATAAATTGCCAAACGAACAAGGAATTGATTCTAATTCGACGTCGGCAAGTGTCATCATCACATGTCCCGTCAAATGTGGGACCAACTCATCGAATGAAAATTCACAAGTGAGTGTGGGAGGCAAAATGATGTATGTGATATTGTGACTAGTGAGGTGACCTTTGTACGATTTTTCTTCTGCGCGCCTCCTAGTCTCGAAGGGCTGAAACCACTCTTAAGAAGTCCTCTCAAGCGTGCTTCGCTCTTTCTCTTTCTCTTTCTCAGTTTCTCCTTATCGATTCTTGTGTCTCGTTGCTTTCGTTCTTCAAGAACGAGAAACGGAGGTCGGACCTCCGAAGGCTACAGAGTGATCGGGGTTGAAGAGATGGAGGCGAAGAGACTTCAAAGTAGCAACAACAACAACAAAGACAAGAAGCTGAAACGGAAAGAGGTTTGCTTTTCTCTTCCATTTTACTCTTCTTTGCCTATTGACCGTAGTGTTATTGACTTAGAATTCAGACGATTTAAGCCGTAACATTTGGAACTGCCTTTTTTTCTTGTAATTATTGTGAATTCTTTTATGAGAGATTCTTTATGTTGTAAGATTTATTGATGTGTAGGAGAATGTGTTTTGATTTTTAGGACTGGTAGATGTATAAAAATCCATGTTTACATTAGTTTCTTATAAAGGTTCAACTTTCTATGGCTTGTGTTATGCTACATTCATAGTTTAATGAAAGCGAAGATGGTTAGAACTGTATAAATTGACTAATAGGATTACTTCTGTATCTACCATGATTATGTTTCTTTGGACCTTTTGGAGGTTTCTTTGTTCCTCCTGTTGTTACTGTTACTGTTACTGTTACTGTGAATGATTTTAGTTTTATACATGGAACTTGGGGATATATGCATAACAGCTCTTAAGATTTGTTGGATGCTCATGGAGCGAAGTTGTGCTTGCTGTGTTTGATATAGGTGCTAGAGAAGAAGAGAGCTATTGATGAAATTATAAAAGCTGCGTATGCTGATAAGGACCATCTAGTTTCGTTTCAACCCTTTCGTCAGTTTGATCGAAATGGTATGTTAGTATAAAACCCCATTCTTGTGTAGTCTAAACAAAAGCAGAAACTAAATTTCTTTTTTTACTGAAGAAATACTTTATTAGTGGCTTGCAAGTGTTCATAGTTTCTGCTTTGTATTCATAATCACATTCCATTGGGTCCATGGGGAGCAAGAACCATCCATGTATGTTAAAAAAAAAAAAAAAAAAAATCCATGTGAATACTATATGGTGGCCAATTATGTATTTACTCTTGTAGAATCAGGATCCTGTCCTTTTCCTCATGTCTATACAGCTTGTTTTCTTGGTGGAGAAGGGGGGGGAGGTAAGCAGGGCCTTTTGATTATCTTCGTACTTTTCTTTTCTAGCATAAAAAATGAATGCTATTTAAATTATGAATGTAATATAATTCTTTTTTGATATATATATATATATATATAATATTATGTGTGTGTGTGTGTGTGTGTGTGTGTGTCTGTGTGTGTACTTGCAGAAGGTACATGCAATACTGCATGTGGCCACAGAAAGAATTTGCTCTGTTTCATCTGATGATCAACATCTCATATTATTGGATTCATTGATGTCTGCTGAAGAATGCTAATATGAATGTCACAGAACCTTTCTTGAATTTAAAATAAGAAAAGCCCTTTCTTGTAGAATGTTAACATCAATGACGCTGAACCTTTCTTGAATTTAAAATAAGAAAAGCCCTTTCTTCTGTTTCACATCTCATGATCAATGTTATCTAGAGCTGATTCATTGAACTACTTTCATATCATTTGCTTATCTTTTTCTTATCTATTATGTGGTAGTGTCCATTGCTCCAAGTCTCTAACAAGCTTTGCATCTCTTCCACAGAAATAATGTACCTTTATAATTTGAAAACAGAATAATGTTCATTTTTAGTATTACAGGTCTGTCTGTGTTCTTGGAATCAGGATCTGGGGAGCACCTATCCTCACACATGAAGCGATATATTCAAAGCCTTCTTAAGGTAGATGGAAGCTACTACATCTGGTTGTTTCTTTATTTCATTGTTTCTTCTTCTTTCCTGCTCAATTTATGCCCTTTTTTTCCTCTCTGGTGATGTGACTTTATGATACTGATCTAAAATTGTTAGGTCAATATGGAGGGACCATATGGACCAGAATGGCATACAGAAGAGAAGGTGAAGCGCAGAGAAATGGTTGCTCCAGAGGCATGCTACATTTTTGTGCGAGCTCCAAATATGTGTGTTAATGAGATATCTCAAAGAGAAGATATGAGAGTAACTAGTGCACATTATATGGGGGAAGGGGACCCTGTTGTAGGTTTTGTACAATACCGCTTTATTGTAGAGGAGGAAGTACCTGTTCTTTATGTTTATGAACTGCAGCTGGAGCCTCAGGTGCAAGGGAGGGGATTAGGGAAGTTTTTAATGCAACTGATTGAGCTAATTGCTCGCAAGGTGGTGAATTTGATTTTTTTTTTCTTGATTATTAAGTTAATTTATTGAACAAAGTTTATCTTCACTGTCTCTTCTTTTGGCTTGTGTCATTTCCGTAGACTCGTTGCTATGAAATGGGATTAATCTCTCATGCTATTTTAGATTTACTTAAACATATTTTGGCTTATTCATAACAAACATATTTTGGCTTATTCATAACAAACATATTTTGGCTTATTCATAACTCTTTTCTGTTTATTAAACATAATCTTAGATTTCTCTTTGATTGAAAACTATGATAGTTTCCATGAATGGCATTTTTGTTGTTGAATCTAATGCTTTACATCTATTGTAGAACCACATGGGTGCTGTGATGTTAACTGTACAAAAGGCAAATTCTTTAGCTTTGAATTTCTACATGAGTAAGCTAAGGTAAATGCTCAACCAGAAGAAGTAAGTTAAAGTAAAGATTTGACTTGGTCTACGCATATATACTATTCCTCTGTGGTTGATAGATGCTCTTGTAAATGCAGATACATTATATCAACAATTTCACCATCAAGAGTTGATCCGTTGGTATGTATTATGTAATCACTAGCTGTAATTTCCACAATATTTGAGTTTGAATGTTATTTCAGCTTATGGTACTGTTGTTTTTATGTGTTTTTCGTTCTTTACTTCACCTTGTTCTGAACGGGGTCTATTATTTCATTACAGATTGGAGCTGAAAAGAGTTATGAGATTCTTTGTAAAGCATTTGATCATGAAGCCAAAGCCAAATTAGAGGTATATTCTTCTGTCTGTTACTATTGTATATGCTATATTTCTTAATTTAAGTCTGATTATGGTAATCTCATCAAATATTTCAGATGTGCATTCACAAAGACATTAATTTTTAAATGCATACAAACACTGGTGCATATATAATGCTGTGCCGTAAGATAAATATTGGCCTTTTCTCCCAAAATTGATAAGAAAACCACTGCCTGGTTTTGGATTGTTTCTTAAATATTGCATTATTTAGCTCTAAAGGTACTCATTCCATGTCAATTTGGTAATAAAAGTTTGCACAATTGAAGGTACTTCTGTCTAGTGTGTGATGTCTTAAACAGTGGATATGAATCTCTTGCTTGGTATCTTAAAATTTTCATGCTCATTAATGCAGCTTCTTAACCAAACACTTTTTGTAGACTAGAGTACTCTTATTATTTTTATTTGTTTTTTTGGTGCCCAGTTACAATGTCAAAACTATTAATGGTCCCTCCAAACCTTTAATCTGGGCGGAAGTTTCCACAACGTTTCCTTTTCCGTAGGACTCATCGATGGATTCCTTCTAGTAAACAAAGCTTATGTTAATCCAGTCCTCACCTTTTTACCTTTGCATTTAAATAGTGAGATGAAATGGCAAACTTTTTAGAGTCAGGATTGGATGTTTTAATCATCTAAATTTGGTTGTTTCATACCAGACCTGCTAGAACTTGTCGAATAGTTTGTCCTGATTCCTGAACTATCTTTCATTATTAATGTAGAACAACAATCACAAGTGATCCTAACCCAGGCAGGATCTGAAATTCTGGCTGAATAGAGAAGATGTCCTCCAAAGGCTTGGTTCTAGCTCTCAAACACTCTCACAGCAAACAAATAAAAGGAAAATAAGAAAAGAAAGAGAATTTGATGGAGGGTCAAGAAGGGGGAAGAAGAACTAGTGAATGGGCATCTCATCCTCAGGTTTAGGCATCTCACCTAGGGCATCTCACCGAACTGCATCCCATAGCATAACAACATATGCCATATATATATATTTCATTAATAAATTCGTGTTCAATGTTGTAACCTTTTACAAACTTATATAGAAGACTCAAAACTGACTCAAACACTAAAGAGGAAAGGCCTAACCCAATCCTTAATTAATTGGGAAACCTAAACTGACTAGAAAACTGAAATAACAAAGGAAATAAACTCAAAACAAGATTCTAACTAAATTAATGAATTAAATCCCATTTTCCTACTTTCTACCCATATTTTAGGCTCATTAAAGTGGTCCATTACAAAGTAAACCCATAGGATCAAAGGCCCAACACATACATAACCCAACCTAAGGCTTATTTGCAATAAAATAAGCCCATTAAGTGATTTATCTGCATCAATTATGTTTATAAGAAAGGCTGTCTTTTACAATTCAAGTTTGTGAGATTCGGTTGACAGTTGCAACCTAGAATGAATTTCATGCACAGCTTCTATGATCCACATATACAAATGTGGTGTGCGATGACATAATTAATCTATTATGGAACTGCAGCTGCCACTCTTTATCTGAATGAAAAGAGGCAGGCACATATAAATAATCATTCACCAAGAAGCTACTTTAAATATAATCATTAGAAGATGCACTAGTTGGCAATCGGAGGTAAAAGTGCGGTTGGGAAGCATTGGGTATCTCCCTGCCAAGCATCTTTAGAAAGTGGGCATGTTCTGTTCGGGAGGGCATATTGCCTCGTTAGCAGCCACTTGTTTGTTGCTCTTAAATACTATTTGTATATCCATTTCTTCCTTCAGATAAGAAGAAAATTATTGAAATATAAACTTGCAACAACTTGCACCTTGAATGCATTGTACTTCGTCAACAGGATTAACAGGCTAATGGTTAATCACACCCAGAAAAGCAACTATTTTGGAGAATAACGATTATTCAGCCTAGTCATGGAGTTTCACAAGGGTTGCATTTCACAATACTACTTGACTACATCTACATGGGGCAACTGCTGGGGGTAGTATCTGAAACTTGAAAGCAGATCTAGTAAAAATTTTTCTTCTTGTTTATGATATATTAATTTTTACTGGTGTTCTCTCATCCTCTTTTTAATTTGGTAGTCATAAAATTTTCAGGATGAAGTCCTTTTATTGCAACATTGATCCTCTTTGTTTATCTGTTAGTTGTATAAATTCAAACATGCTAGTATAACCTTGTATGGTTTTTTGAGAAGTTCAGGCCTTGATCTCAAAACTGCTTATCTATGTGTTCTATTTTGTTTCATAGAGGATTATCATGCAATAATTACTTCTGGCCTGGCCAGGATTGACAGAATCAGTCAGTTCATTCAAGAGGAACTTGTGAGATGACTTAAATCAAAGTTTGTGTGTTCTAAGTCAGAAGTATGGTGTCCAAGGGACCACATGTGGATTGCATGTCAATATGTGCACTGGTGCTATTTTCGTTCCAACTGAGAAAAATAACAAAAATTACTATTATCATCCATATTTGTAGCCTTTGGGGGTGGTGCTGTTTTTAGATTGGAGAATCCTCATCCCCTACATATGGGAACTCATCTGATGCATGAAACCTAATAGCCAAAACAGAAAACTCATCTCTGTTTTAGAGCTTTTTGTAAATATACAGGTAATTTTTCGCTCTTTAATTTAATATGTTGTACATAGTATATGGGTTTTAGCACCTTCTCTTTTCTTATAAAGCTACTTCATTAAAAGGGGGGAAAACGATAATTATGGTGCTGGGTGATCGCTGTCGTGAACGATTCAAAATAAACCCTAACTAAACTATGAGATAGTGGTAAAAAAGGGGTCGAACCCACAGAGAACTAGAAGGCTAAATCTACTAAATTTGAGGTGAACGTTGTTTTGAAAATCAATTTTGTAAAATTCTGAATTTAAATTAAAACTAAATAAACCAATTAAAAAGAACAAGAATTAATGAGAAGAAGCTATCCTTAGGTCTCGAATCCGTTTTAGTATTATTATCAATTTCTGGTTCATATTTCGGTTCACTGAAACTACAAGTTCCAATGCAACCACAAAAACACAATCTTTGTCTACACTAAGCATAACCTATCCTATTAAGCACTATCGTCTATCGCTTTTGCTTAGCATGCTTAGTTTGATTGGTTAAAGACTATCATTAGCGTATTGCAAAAAATCACATGAAATACCATTGTTTGAATAGAATAATTGAATCACAAAAACAAATGCCCTAAACTAATTTAACTATTAAAATCATCCACAATGGAAAGGAGTCTTTAACATCAAACAATCAAGTATGAACTTAAACCAGAAATTAAATAACAATAAACAAAAAATTCATCTAAACCTAAAGATAGAAAAGGAACTTAGCCGCTCATGGTGCTAATGAAAGGAAGCAATGATGATGATGGTGATAAACCATTGGTGTCATGGTAATCCTCTCTGTGCAATGCTGTCCCTGCAAATCTTGTCCTAGAGAATGAGTATGTGTCGCTAGTTCCAAGAGGGAGAGGGAACCGTGTAGCATGGGAGATGGGGTTTTTTAGAAGAATGAGGAATCAGATATATAAGGGTGCATGCTAGCTGATTGGGAGAGAAATTCTAGGGATACCGTTTGCATGGGAGACAAAATAGGGAAAAGAGTGAGAAAGAGTGCGTGGGTGAGAGGGAGAGATTGACTACATTAGGGAATCCGATAGAGAGGGAGCTAACCGTGGGAAAGAAGGACATTAGGAGAGAGAGAGCTAGCTTAGGACAAAGGGAAGAGAGAGAAATGTGGGAGAGAGAGAGAGAACCATGGGTGAAGGGGAGAGATAGGTAAAAAAGAGAGAGAGGGAATGCGTGGGTGAGATAGATGAATTAGATTAGAACAAAAAGAGATAGAGATCAAGTAAAGGAGGGTATTTAGGAGATGGTCAGGACAAGGAGAGATAAAAACATGAGAGAAAGTAGGAGAGGGAGAAGAGAACATTTGGAATAGGGAGAGAGGGAGAACCGTGGGGTTTTCTCTCTCCCTAAATTTCCCTTTTTTAATTTTTAATTTTTTATATTCTCTTCTTCTATTGGAAATTCCAACTTTACCCTTGATCCTTTGCCCTTGCTTCTAAACTGAACCACATCTGTCCATTTAGCATCAAACCCATGCATATCTTTTGAAAGCCCTACAAGCATAAAAATTATATTATGTAGCCAAATTAATCAAATTAATCATAAAACATCCGATTAAAATTAACAATTAAATATTCATTTCATGAATAATTATGATCCGATCACACTCCCCAACTTGCACTTTTTCTCGTCCTCGAGTGAAAGACAATAGAAACTACTCTGATTATCTTGCAATTAGCTTAATGTAACCACTCATAAGCAATTAAGAGCATCATCAATGAATCAATAACAATGATTCTAAATATGCCAACAATTCATCACAAAGTTAAATAAAGAACAACATCCTCATCCATTTTAGCCAACTTTTACCCTTACATTCAAAATCAACCATCGTAGCTAATCATGAAATCCAAGTGCTGTACAAGCCATCACTTTTGTCATGCAACTATCAATTTTTTTTCTTTTTTTCACAATTACTCTGATCTGTGCAATGTTCTGACTTATTAAGCTTTCTAAATAAGCTATCTAGCGAGCTTTTGGTCAATTGCTCTTAAGCCAGATGGCTTTAAGGGATTAGGTGTAGAACACCCCTCGGACTTACTGTAATGCAGGAGTAGATTACAAGAAATTACCCCAGCAGTTTATAACTCCAAACAATACAAATAGGAGCAGGAAACAAAGAAATAAGACCATCTAATAAACCCCCAAGGATACAATACCAATGTAGGAGCAAAACCAGCCCAAAACCCAACCCGATAGGAGAGAGAAAGACCTGATATAGAGCTAGAGAGAGAGGTGCGGCCAGGTTTGTAGGAGTCCGATTGAGCTGCACTCTTGGGCATAGTCCCTAGGGAGGGTACAAAAACCCCCAAAGTTGAGAGGATTCTGACTGCTGGTTGTGAAGTTACAAGCTTTCTTGATTTTCTGACCTAGGAGAAATAATCGCAAGCTTCAGGAGAGAATCAATTCTGGTTTATAACTTGGACAGATCTGAACTTCTGAATACTCACAATAGTCGTATACTTCACTGGCAGTAACTTTAGGACAAAACAGAAAGCTTTAAACAAGAAGAAACAAAGGGAAAAGTGGGGGAGGAGCGGCTGTCTAGGCCTGGGCTTCTCACCCACAGCTATCCCGGCTGTTCTAAGCAATTGACTGTAATTATTCTTTATTCAAATATGAAATTATGAGTACATAGGTTCCTCTATTTATAGAGGGCAAAATAGCAATCAAACTACTACTAGGAGCTAGTTTCCCAATAAGACTAGACACTCTTACTACAACTAGGAATTCAAAATTGGACTAGGAATAATAAACCTATGTAGAAAACAAATAGAGTCCTAAGACAATTTGGACTCGACATACCACTTACTCAACTCGATGGGCCCAATGGCCCACTAATTAATTAAAAACAACTATTAATTATTCCCCTAGCTGATGGGCCCAATTGGCCCTCATTTGTACTTAACCACTCAGGTGGACTAAGGCTAGACCCTTCTTCCTCTCATATTTCCTTCCGTAATGTGCATCTACATCATACTGACTTACCCCAATTAGGCTACAAGTTAAGACAAAGTTTTCAAATTTTGCTCAAATTGTCCAACCTTTTTACGCGAAACTCCGTGTCTGTAACACAGAGATCCGGTTACTCAAAGGGAAGTCTTTTTTTTTTATAGACATTCCACCTGTTTGACTCGAATTTCAATGCTTGTGGCAAAGAATCCCAGTTACTAGGGGGAGGTCATAATGCATGATTTAAACATTTTCAACACGTAAGGCTTGCATAGTTACACAAAGATCATCATAAACATTCACTAAAATGGCAATTTTAGATTCAAAGCAAAAAGTTAACCAACATGGAAGAGTAATAATGTTCTAAGTTTAACTAACTGTTAAATACATCAACACACTTAAAAATCACATGCTATAACTCTTGACAAAGACCTTAAAAGTTCTAGAGTAGAAAAATTAAGCAGAAATAATACCAGAGTTCAAGTTCAAATTATTCATTCAATAAAAAATTCACCCTCACTTCCCAACTTAAATGACATTGTCCCCAATGGCATGGGAAAGAATAACACATAATAAAGCAAGGGGAACAAAGAAAAGCAAAGCAAATGGAAGGAGTAATACAACCCGTTGGAGTGAAGTGCTACTGCTATCATCTGCACTGACATGGCTACGCTCCACTACTAAACCTGAAAAACACAACTAAACAAAAACATGAAGTAAACTGGTGGGTTGCCTCCCACAAGCGCTAAGTTTACCGTCTTCAGCCAGACAAACAGTGGAACTCAAAAGAAATCATAAACCAGATCAATCAAATCAATAGACTCAACAACCTGGCCATTAGTAATACCATCCACATAAGGTTTAAGGCGCTGCCCATTAACCTGAAAAGTGTGCCCCGTTTTAGGATCTTGAATTGTAATAGCACCATGGGGAGACACTTTAGTGACCACAAAGGGGCCATCCCATTGAGAGCGAAGCTTACCAGGAAAGAGGCATAGCTTGGAATTGAAAAGCCAAATTTTCTGGTTAACTTCAAAAGACTTCCGGACAATATGTTTATCATGAAATGCCTTTGTCGTAGCCTTATAAATATATGCGCTCTCATACCCATCATTGCGCATTTCTTCCAACCCCAAAAGTTGAAGACAACGGTCGGAACCAGCTTTGACCATATCAAAATTAAATGTTTTATTGGCCCATAAAGCACGGTGTTCCAACTCAACAAATAAGTGACAAGCTTTCCCAAATATCAATCGGTAAGGGGACATGCTAATAGGAGTCTTTTAAGCAGTACGGTAGGCCCACAATGCATCATCTAGTCCCAAAGATCAATCTTTCATGTCAGGCCTAACCGTTTTCTCAAGAATGCGCTTGATCTCCCTATTGGACACCTCTACTTGACCACTGGTCTGCAGATGATAAGGCATGACAATCTTATGAGTAATAGAATACTTCCGCAGTACAGCCCCGAAATTCCAATGCTTAAGATGGGAGACACCATTACTAATGATGGCACGTGGAAATCCAAAACGACTAAAATGTGACTCTGTACAAACTTAACTACTACCTTGTGATCATTGATCATTGGTTCTCATGGCCATTGCTTTAACCCATTTGGACACATAATCTACTACAACCAAAATGTACTCAAAGCCGAAAGATGGAGGGAAAGGTCCCATGAAATCTATGCCCAACACATCAAAGATCTCAACAACAAGAATATGATTAAGGGGCATCATGTCTCTATGAGACATATTTTCGACTTTCTGACACTGGACACAGTTGCAACAAAACTCATGGGAATCTCTAAAGATAGTAGGCCAAAAGAAACCACTATGTAAAACCTTGGCAGCAGTTTCTTGCCACTAAAATGCCCTCCACATGCAAGGGTGTGACAAAAGGTAAGGATACTATGAAACTCACTCTTTGGGACACAACGATGGATAATCTTGTCAGGACAATACTTAAACAACTTAGATCCTCCCAATAATAGAACTTCAGCTGTGAGAAGAATATATCTTTCTCTTGCTTACTCCAACCATCGGGAAGCTTCCCAACAACCAGGTAGTACACTGTATGTGCAAACCAAGGAGAAGGCATATGAGAAATCGTAAATAATTGCTCATCAGGAAATGAATCTCTAACCAACTTAGTGGCGGAGGGTGACTCAACTAAGATCCTAGACAGATGATTTGCTACCACATTCTCGAAACCTTTCTTGTCCTGAATTTCTAAATCTAATTCTTGTAACAAAAGAAACCATCTAATCAACCTAGGTTTGGTGTCTTTCTTAGTAAGTAAATGCCTAAGAGCAGCGTGATCAGTATACACCACAACCTTGGATCCAAGGAGATGAGATCGGAATTTATCAATAGCAAACACAACTGCTAGTAATTCTTTCTCAGTGGTAGTATAATTTAATTGAGCTTCTGAGAAGGTCTTACTAGCATAATATATGACAATAGGTTTTTGTCATCTCTCTGTCCTAACATAGCTCCAACAACATAGTTAGATGTATCACACATAATATCAAATGGCAACGACTAATCCAGGGGCTGGATTATGGGTGCTGCAGACAATAAAGCTCTAATGGTATGGAAGGCTCGAAGGCAGTCATCATCAAAGATAAAATGAGCATCTTTGGCAAGCAAATTATACAAAGGTCTAGATATAGGACTAAAGTCCTTAATGAACCACCTATAGAAGCCTGCATGGCCTAAAAATGAATGGACCTGCTGAACAGAAGTGGGAGGGGGGAGTTTAGCAATCAAATCAACCTTGGCCTTATCAACCTCTATCCCACGTTTGGACACAATGTGACCTAGAACGATGCCGTCTTGAACCATAAAATGGCTCTTCTCCCAACTCAAAATCAGATTTGTCTCTATACAATGTTTCAAAACTTTGGTAAATTTTAAGAGACAATGATCAAAGGAAGACCCAAACATAGAGAAATCATCCATGAAAACCTCGAGAAAATCTCCCACCATGTCAGAAAAGATAGACATCATGCACCTTTGAAAGGTGGCGGGTGCATTACATAACCCAAAGGGCATCCGTCAGAAAGCGAATATACCATAAGGGCACATGAAAGTGGTTTTCTCTTGGTTTTCAGGACACACATCGACCTGATTATAATCTGAATAGCCATCTAAGAAATATAAATGGCTTTGGCCTGCTAATTTCTTTAGTATCTGATCAATGAACGGCAAAGGAAAGTGATCCTTACGGGTGACAAAATTCAATCTCCGATAATTAATGCATACCCGCCAACCTGTGGTTGTGCAAGTAGGGACCTTATCACCTTGGTCGTTCTCCTACCCGACTTCTTAGGCACAACTTGAGTGGGACTCACCCACTCACTATCAGAGATGGGATAAATAATGCCTGCATCTAACCATTTCACCACCTCTTTCTTGATAACTTTGCGCATGTTAGGATTCAATCTCCTTTGCGCATCCTGGAAAGGTTTAGCACCATCATCACAATAGATATGATGCATACGAATTGATGGGCTAATACCTTTCAAATCAGCCACGGACCATCCAATGGCAGCCTTATGTTCATTGAGAACATCTAGCAGTTTGCTTTCTTGATCAGGTGTCAAATTGGAAGCAATGATAACAGGGAGTGTCTCATTAAATACCAAGAAAGCATATTTAATGAATCTGGCAATGGTTTAAGCTCTGACACTGGTGGAGACTCAATAGAACTCAATGTTGGCTTCTCTGCCAAAGGAGGAAGGGACTCAAACTTGATAGTCCAAGGAGGACGATCGGAAAAGGTAGGAGCATCTAACAGAGCATTGACCTCAGCAGTGTAAGAATCAACATCAAAATCATCACCTCCAAAGAAGGTCAAACACTGCTGCATTGGGTCATTTGCTAATATCACTGGAGTGTACTCTGCTACCACCTCATCTATCACATCAACGGAGAAGCACTCATCCTCACGTTGGGGCCCTAAAGAAGCATTGAAGATGTTCAATCGGAGCTTCTTATTACCAAAGGAAATGTCCATTGCACCTGATCTACAATTGATGCATGCATTGGTAGTGGCCAAGAATGGACACCCTAAGATTATCGACTGTGGTTTTCCATTAGTAGGTGCTTCCATGTCAAGAACAAGGAAATCTATAGGAAAATAAAGCTCATCAACCTTAACTAATACATTCTCAACACAACCTCTAGGGACTTTGATTGAACGGTCAACAAGTTGGAGAATAACCTCTATAGGATTCAATTTTTCGAACCCAAAATGATCACAAACTGAACTAGGTAAAATATTCCCACTCGCCCCTAGATCAAGGAGAGCACGCTCAATGGGAAAGTTCCCAATGGTGAAAGATATGAGAGGTGCTCCTGGATCCTTAAGCTTAGGGGGATGCTTGTTGGACAGGACAACACTCACTTGCTCAGTAAGTTAGACAGTTTTTGGAATGTGGGTCTTCAGCTTACGCTTTTGAGTACATAAATCTTTTAAGAACTTAACATAAGCTGGAACTTGCTTTATGGCATCTAGAAGGAAGGTTGATCTGGACTTGTTTGAACAATTTCATCATCTCTTCCATTCTTGAATCCTTCTTGCCAATGCACAAAAAGGAGATTCTAAACAAGAGGGAAAAGGGGCTTTAGGTATATAAACATTAGGATTACTGCCTCCCCCAACTTGTTCAATCTCATCATCCTTAGAAGCTGGTGGAACTTCAGGACTGGGGTCTAGACTCATCTCTTTCTCAGAATTCTCTGCAAGGGAATTCTGTTCAGGTGTTCCCAATACTCGGCCATTCCTTAGGGTCATGACTGCCTGGGCTTGTTAATGGAAAACTCGATTGCTAGGTTGACTCTTAGGATTTCCTACCACTTGACTTGGTAGTTGACCTTCCTCTCTCCTACTGATGGCATTAGCTAACTGACCCAATAGAGTTTCTAACTTAGTGAGGGATTGAGTATGGGAGTGTAAGAGCTATGTGTTTTGGTCCAACCTATTCAAGGCACGCATCAACTTTTCCTCTAATGATGAATTCATAGGCGGTGGAGGAGGTGGTTGCTGCACATCTCTCTAGGCAGTCTGCTGATTGGAAAAATTTTGCTTATATGGTAGATTTTGGAAATTATTGGGTTGTTTCCATCCAAAATTGGGGTGATTCCTCCAACCAGGGTTATAGGTCTGGGAATATGGGTCATTACCTGTTTAGAGAAACTCTGGGCATCCTATGCATGTTCTTGAACATATTCAAGGAATTGCACAAGTTGAGGGCAATCACCCACATAATGTGCAAGATTGGCACAAAGAGCGCACACATCCTAATAAGTGGGAGCTGGGGTAGATTACCTAAAATTCTGCCCCATGGACAGTAAGCGGTCAAGCTTTTTAGAAAGCATGTCCACTCTGGTGTTTATGGCCACAGATTGGCCTACCTCATAGAGGCCACAAATTGGCCTATCTCATAAAGGCCACCTCTCTTTTGGGATCCACATGATGTAGGGAATTTTCACTGAGAGTTTCAAATAGTTTCTATGCCTCATCCTCACTTTTATGCATAAAAGTGCCTCCATAGGAAGTATCAACCATTGTCTATGTCTATCTGTCAGCCCATCATAGAAACATTGGACCAACTGCCACTTAGGTAGAACATGATGGGGGCACTTTCTAATTAGATCCTTAAGTCTCTCCCAGGTCTCATGGAATTGTTCACCATCAACTTGTGAAAAACTAGTGATGGATCGCCTGATTTGGTTAGTCCTACCTATAGGAAAGTACTTCTTTAGGAGCTCCTGTTGCATTCGGGCCCAGGTCTCAATCACTATAGAATCCGAAGAATTAAGCCATTGTTTGGCTTTATCCTTAAGGGACAATGGGAACAAGGTCAACCTAAGGGCATCTACAGAAAAATTCTGAATTTTGACAGTGGAGCATTTCGCCAAAAATTCATCCAGGTGCTTGTAGGGTTCCTTATTATTAAGTCCATAGAAAGATGGCATCTGAATGATATTGGACTTGATCTCATATTGGGCGACCTAAACAGCAGGAACCTGAATACAAGAGGTAGATGTAAAAGTCAATGGGGGTAAAGTGTTCACTCAATGGGCGTCTTATAGGTCCATTCTCCTCTGCCATTTTATTTTTCCAAATTAAACGCAAACTTCTCTCAATTTCAAGGTCCAAATTGGTCAGGTTGGGATGACAAGAACGACGACTATGCATTAACTACCAACAATCACGAAAATAAAATAAAATAACTAAAAAGAAAAGTTAATACTAGGCTGTGTGAGAGAGTTGAATGCAAATTCAACGAGTTGGGTTGGAATATTTGGCTTTCACCTAGGAGACCCGGGTTCAATTCCCGACAATGGAATCAGGTGAAGAAAGTGCACTCTTCTTTGCTCTACAAACTGGGCTACCTGCAAAACAAAATAAAAACAACTTAGGCTGATCTAAACTTAAACTAAAGAAGATAAAAAAATCTGAAATTAAAACTAAAACAATATAAGACAAAACAACTAAATCAATCTTAGCAAACCATGCTTCGGATCCTTGGCAACGACACCAAATTTGATCGCTGTTGTGAACGAATCAAAATAAACCCTAACTAAACTATGAGATGGTGGTAAGAAAGGGGTCGAACCCACAAAGAACTAGAAGGCTAAATCTACTAAAATTAAGGTGAACGTTGTTTTGAAAATCAATTTTGTAAAATTCTGAATTTATATTAAAACTAAATAAACCAATTAACAAGAACAGGAATTAATGAGAAGAAGCTATCCTTAGGTCTCGAATCCGTTTTGGTATTATTACCAATTTCTGGTTCATACTTCACTTGCAACCACAAAAACACAATCTTTGACTACACTAAGCATAACCTGTCTTGTCAAGCACTATCGTCTATCGCTTTCGCTTAGCACGCTTAGTTTGATTGGTTAAAGGCTATCATTAGCGTATTGCCAAAATCACATGAAATACCATTGCTTGAATAGAATAATTGAATCACAAAAACAAATGTCCTAAACTAATTTAACTATTAAAATCATCCACAATGGGAATGAGTCTTTAACATCAAACAATCAAGTATGAACTTAAACCAGAAATTAAATAACAATAAACC
The DNA here is from genome assembly GCF_013358625.1 of Macadamia integrifolia. Lineage (NCBI taxonomy): Eukaryota > Viridiplantae > Streptophyta > Magnoliopsida > Proteales > Proteaceae > Macadamia > Macadamia integrifolia. Next base: position 20,615,094 of record NC_056570.1, read on the forward strand.
AAAACTTCATCTAAACCTAAAGATAGAAAAGGAACTTAGCCGCTCATGGTGCTAATTCGGATATATGAGGGTGCATGCTAGCTGTTTGGGAGAGAAATTCTAGGGATGCCGTGGGCATGGGAGACAAAATAGAGAAAAGAGTGAGAAAGACTGCGTGGGTGAGAGGGAGAGATTGACTAGATTAGGGAATCTGATAGAGAGGGAGCTGACCGTGGGAAAGAAGGACATTAGTAGAGAGAGCGAGAGAGAGAGAGAGAGAGCTAGCTTAGGACAAAGTGAAGAGAGAGAGAAACGTGGGAGAGGGGAATTAGGAGGGAGAGAGAACCGTGGGTGAAGGGGAGAGATAGGGAAAAAAGAGAGAGGGAATGTGTGGGTGAGATAGATGAATTAGAGTAGGATAGAAAGAGATAGAGATCGGCTAGAGGAGGGTATTTAGGAGATAGTCAGGACAAGGAGAGAGAAAAAAATGAGAGAAAGTAGGAGAGGGAGAAGAGAACGTGTGGAATAGGGAGAGAGGGAGAACCGTGGGGTTTTCTCTCTCCCTAAATTTTCCTTTTTTATTGTTTTATTTTTTATATTCTCTTCTTCTCTTGGAAATTCCAACTCTGCCCTTGCTTCTAAGACTGAACCACATCCGTCCATTTAGCATCAAGCCCATGCATATCTTTCGAAAACCCCGCAAGCATAAAAATCATATTATGTAGCCAAATTAATCATGAAACATCCAATTAAAATATTCATTTCATGAATAATTACAACCCCGATCAGTGGGTATCAGTTTCACTCCTTTTTACTAAATATACAATTTTAGTGCATAGTTTGGGAGGGAAAATTAAATCCAGAGTTTTTCTATGGTTTTTTGGTTACTGGAAATTGAGTAAATATAATTAAGTAGCACTATCACTACCATATAAATGAGCTAAAGAAGTCCAATAGTAAGAAACTTAATCTGGGTTTTAATGTGGACTCTTAATGCCATACTTTTACACTGTAATTCTTGTGGAATATTTGATAATGGTCATGTGATCTAGCTGAATACTTGTGTGCTACACATAATGTGTTCCATTATAGGTGATAAAACATTTGAATAATCATTATATAGCTTCATTTCGAAGTTACAGAAACAAAAGCAATGACTGTAGTGGGAGAGTCAGAGTTGGAAAGAGGATTCCTCACTTTTCTTTCTCTCATTCAAAACCATGCATAAGACTTTCATCTCGCATTGTTTTTAAGTGATACAAGAAAGAAGATGAGATCTTTCTTTTTTGATTACCTAAATCAGACTTTACCCAAAATTTCCTGGTTCACCCCGACATTATCCTCCTGTCCGAATGTTGATGCACTAAGGTCAGAGCGTGAGCTCCATCTTAATATTGCTGGTATTTTGGTTAAAATATTACATTTTGATATTCCATTCAGCTATTATTTTTATTGCAATGATCACATTTACATGTAACCATTTTCAGCACAAGAATAGAGAAAAAGTGAAGCGAATGGTGTGTAGTCATTATCTTTTTTATTCTCTAATAAATTCTTGCAATATTTTTAGATTTTTTTCTGGGCCTTTGAGTCGGTTTGGGCCTATGGATCAGTGGTCTGAAAGATTTAATCTCCCAATCTCATGATCTGACCTAGAATCTTGATTAAAAACCATGGACTATTTGGTATTTTTGTGGTCAGACACTGATCCAACTGCACTGTCCAAAGCTCTGCATAAACACGTTATTCCCCTCATTTAACTGGACTCATCTCAGCTAAGGCTTATAAACACTATTTGGGTTGGTTTCACCAATAACCTGTTCTGCAATTTGATCCAATTCGGGGCTATGTATCTTTTGTGACATCACTCCTTTTTCATGAGCAGAGTCATTGATCTTTGTTCTGTCTGGGAAAACCATCTGATTAATCTTCCATCATCTTGTTACTTCTTGGTGCTACACTTGAATGTTCCGGGAAATTTGTTCGTCTCTGAATCCATCTTTTCTAGCCTTGCCACTAAAATATGTTATTAACAGATGCATCTCGGCTACATTTGCTTTATTTTTTCATTGTTTAATATGCGCAATGTTTTGCTCCCTAGGGGTGGCTCTCTCATATTTAATTACCCCTTCAATTTTGGTTTTATGGGATGCCTTAGCAGACAGCAAACTAGGAATCTAGGAGTGCCTCACTGCTTATTGACAGCTCAGATCCTATGGATCTTTTAATTCCTTTTTATTATGATTGCTCCAAGACAATGAAAATGGATTTCCTGGGTATCTACTGTTTATCAATCTTAACTACTCTTTCATGCCTACAAGATTGTAGTCCATGCCCTGTTTTATTTCACTTACTAACAACTTTTGATTCTACAAGATTCATCATGATTCTGATTCAGCACTGCCTTTTCTAGTCTCATCAATCAAAACTACTTGATCAGCAAGAACATATACCATGGAGCCTCCTCTTGTTTGCTAGAGCCAAGTAAAATACCCATTCATGCTTTTAATATCAAGGTTGATTGATGATATGGTTCAATGATACAATATCAAAGTCTTTTCATTGGTCATAACTTTGGAAAATCCTTAGGAAAATGAATGCAAGGTAATCAACCTGCCTATCAAAACCAAACATGTGGAAGGATGGAGTTTGGTTATTCATCCTCCTGTTTCCTACTTCATTGACCAATTTTTAACTTGAAGGATTGAGACTGACCAAAGATCTTGTCATGCTGCCCATTAATTAGTGAGTTCTTCAATTTTTCTTGAACTGATGTAGGATCAGAACATTAAATGAATCATTAATCTAAAAAATCTTCTTGGTCTGCCTAGGTGGTATCATTAGGTGACTAAGATCTCCCTGACCTATTGGGTTTAATTGGAAAAGGTTTCTAAATTCATTTTTCTGAGTTTTCTTGTCATCAATGGCTAGGGTATCACATGAAGATAGTAATAAACAATGTGATCAGTGAAGCTCTTTACCTGCTTGCTTTTATGAATAGGGTGTAAGAAGGGGAGTCGGGAGATCAGATCGATTCTATGAGGTTTGGCTGGCTTCTAACCTTACTGCAACGTCTTCTAGGATTGCGGCAGCTCCTGCTAAATAGGTCCATCTTCAACAAAGCCTTGTCTCTGAATTGTCATATCTGCTACACATGGACATTTTAATCATCCCTTCCAAATCATCCTTCCACAATGAATTTTGTGATATTTTCTTTCCTTGGATATATTATTATTAATGGACTCAACAAAGCCTTATCTATTCTCCTATGGATAGGCCAAGTTTGTGTTGATATTATATAGTTTTCAGATATTTTGTACAGATTAACATATTTAATGCTTTATACATTGTTCTATGAATATTTGTACAGAAATGTCTTATAACATTTCTTTTATACATTCCCAAAATTTTCCCATGGCGGCTATTGCAATTCTCAATTTTGATGTTTGTCCTCTTACTTTGTGCAGCTTGGCATAGCAGTTAACTAATCTATAGGTTTTAGATACATGCAGAGATGAAATGGTTAAATAAGATGGACAGGATCATAAAGTGAGAATCCACATACATCATCCTATTGAAGGCAGAATATTTCTCCGTTAAACAAGGTCATAAGATGATTGATGTCATATCTTTGTATTGGGTAGATTGGCCAAAAGCATCAATGAAGAGACTGAAAATTCTCTGGCTGAAAACCTGGGGTATTCAAGATTATACTGGAGAAACAAAAAATTAAAAAATTTCCTATCCATGAAAGAATGCTTCTGTCAGAACTGCAGGCACCTTATGAATGAATTAATCCTTCATTGAATACCTAGTTGTTGAATAAATGAAAAACAACTGTAGATCAAAAGATGAATTACTAAAAATTGTATCCTTTGTTGCTGTCTAATGAAGAGAGCAGTTTTCTTGGGACTCTGCTGCCTTAAATGAACTTTGATTGACTATGACAAATGTTTTTCTGGTGGCATTTCATTAGCATATCTTATGAAAGAAGTATCTTTGAACTGTATCATCAGATTACGGGTCGCATTGTCAAGACATAGATGGCGAAGGGACTTTTTAATCATTAAAATTGAAGTTGAATACTCAGGCCCCTTGCCAAGGTGATCCATTTTTTTAAATTGTGGTCACCATGAAGATGACTGGTAGGCTTGACTCAGCAATTTTTTTCTAAAAACAAAATTAGCCTGATTCTTTTTATTTCAACCATAATTTAAAAAACTAGACTATCCAGTTTGATTGGGATGAATCAGAACGGGGTCATTGGTGGTCTGGTTACCAACAAAATTGGGTGTAAATCAGCCTAACAAAATGATTAGTCCATAAATCTTATCATCTTTCTTGAACAAATACATTTGTGTATTCTGTTAGTTGCAAGGGAAGCAGGGAAGGGAAGGGAAGGGAAGGGAAGGGAAGGGAAGGAAATTTTTTTTCAGTTCCTGTAAAATATATTTCATTTCCTAAGGAAATGTTTGTGTTTCTCATGCAATCAAACATAAAAAATGTTTTTCCTGTAAAATATGTTTCACTTTCTCAGAATAAATATTTACATTTCCTCGCAACCAAATAGTGTCTGATAGAGATTTTTTGAATAGGCAAATCGTTGTTAAAGTATAGCAGACTTATTTGACTGAGTCGTCATCAAAGGTTGACATGCTCATTGGACCTTGTTATTGATGATGGATATCTACAGACTTTTGTCTTAAATTAGTTGCTAGATACAAGGAACATGATACCGTAGTCTTCTGGGCTTTCTCTGTCCCCTCCTAGGAAAAGACAATGTTGGTCATTAGTTCACCTGCGTCCACGTCTCACCTGCTTCAACATATCACTAAACAGCAACCTCAACTCAACCACTTGACAATAAAAGGATCTCTGTCTTTTTTTGGTTTTAAAAGAACGAAAAAATGGAATCTTCTGTTTGGTGTGTGTATGTATCGTTTCAGTTTTTTTGAAACTGAAAGTGAGTAAAAAACGAATAATCCTCGATTTGACGAAACACCCAAGAGGCTGTTTCGTTTCAAGTAATAGATATTGAAACCCCCGTTCCCGATAATTCTCTGGGTCCGCGATAGAGAGAGGAGAGAAGAGAGAACCCAGCTCGCCCCCTGCTGAAATCTCCAGGTAACCGCCTCTTCTCCTTCTCCTTCTTCTTCTTCATCTCTTCTAACCTCATCTGAAACCCTCCTCTCGTTGATGCTCACCTCACCAAAACCCTAGATTTTTTGTTGAATCTCTTCTAATGATAATCTGAGAAGATTCAGAAAAAAGGAAACTATTGGAACGATTAAAAATCCTCTTTCCCCCCTCTGACCGCCTTTAGCAAGTCCTTTTTTCCGCTCGGGGAGAACCGTCTCTGTTTCTCCCAACTGAAAAACTGAAGGTTTCAAAACCCTTGATTTGTGTTCGACTCATCACCATCTATTTGGGAAAAAACCTTTTCCCTTAATGACTTCTCTGAGGAGTCGAAGCTCGCCCCACCGCTGCAAACTCACCATCTATTTGCTTGCATGCTCATCGTTGTTCATTGTTTTAACGTTACATTAACGGAAACGAAATGGGTTTTCAGTACTTCTGCTTCATCTATTGTAATCACAGAGCAGGTATTGTTCTCAGATTCCACGCATAGAGAGAGGAGAGAAGAGAGGAGAGAATAGTGAAGAGGAGCTCGGCCCCTTGTGAAATCTCCAGTGCAGGTAACTTCGCCTCTTCTCCTTCTTCTCCTTCTTCATCTTCAGCTCTTCTAACCTGTTTCTTCTTCTATTCTAACCTCTTCTCCTTCTTCTTATCTATTGTAATCACAGAGCATGTATTGGTAGCAATTTTAGTGTTTTTTTGGACCACCAATTTTAGGGTTTTTCTTTGGGTAAATTGGTTGTGTTTCAGTAAACTTTGCCATAATTATAATTGATTTCATGAGGACAAACAAAATTTGCTATTATCTTTCTTTATGACTACTAAATATAGTGATTTACTTCACTGAAAGGCGTCTTCTTTGAATGGTTTAGCCTGCTGTGTGTTAATAGTTGATTATACAAGCAGAATGGAATCTAGAAAAATGGTTTGGCATCAAACAACAAAAATCCATTGCCTGTCGGCAGCCCCAAAGTTTTCTTTCAGTTCAATGCATGGTTTCAAGAATTGGAGCTGGATATAAATGCAAATAATGTATGTTGCTTTGATGCTTGTCCTAGTAGACAACTTTATGTTAGCTAATAACAAAGATAATCAAAGCATCATTAGGATTAAATCATGACGAATTCGAAGTGGAGTTGTGACATTTTAACCATTCTCCCATCTCACAAAAATTTCTGTAAAGTGGAGTGCAGAAGCTCCCCTGACAGGGTTTAATAACCAAGGATCTGGAATTGGATTGGAATCGGTCAGAATCAGTGGGAATTGGCTAAAAATCCCTTAAACCCTAGTTTACATACATGACCAATCCGATCGGATCAGCCCAATAGAACTCTTAGTGTGATTACTTGTCACGACAGTAATTTTACAAGTATTAATTCTACAATAAATACCATGCTCTGTAATAAAATCTCACAAATCTATTCAGTTCAGGGCACAAGTTCCATGCTCTGTAATAAAATCTCACTCCTAAAACAGAGAACAACTTTTTTGTTGCCAAAACAGATAACAATAGAATAGCGACTTAAAAAAAAAAAGGAAAACCATTAAAGAAACTAACACCCAATTCAAAGTTAAAACAACATTAACTTGATTTCTTTATTATTTTCATATGCTTGATTTCTTTGTTATTTTCCTATGCTTGATTTCTTTGTTACCTTGCTTGGTTTTATTGGTCTTTCCATTATCTCTCCCCAAGTCTGATTTTATTGGAACTTTACCAAAGGGCGTAGAAGATCCCCAAGAACAGCGAAAGAGTTGTTCAATTATAGACATTCATCACTTCGGAATGTCATTGAATGTACATTTGGGGTATTGAAGAACAAATTTCAAATTTTAAGGCTAATGCATCAGTTCCCAGTAGAAGCTTAGTGTTCAATCGTATTGGCATGTTGTGGGCTACACAACTATATTAGAGAAGAGCATATTGCTGATGCTGAATTCGTGGGGATGAGTGATGATTTAAAAGTTGCAGAAGATGGCTTGAATCCGCCACATGAAGATTTCGTTGATCATTCTACAATACAATCAAGTCAGCGAAATCGGGCAAAAGAGATGAATCCCACTAGGCTAAGAATTACAAATGCAATGGCTAGACAACAAAGGATGCCAGAACTAGTTGAAAACTAAAACCGATAACTATTTTGACAAAACTGAAAACATAAATTGATGTTTCAAGTGATGTAGTACTTGTTTTATGTTACATTTATATATGTGGTACAAGTTGATATATTATTATGAATGTCATATATTTGGATGCTATATTAACTTTTTTGATATTTAAATTTCTGTTACAGATGACTTCTTCTATGCCCTCACTCATGATAGCAAATTGTGAAATTTGTGGGAAGAGTTGTGGTAAATATACAACCAAGTCGGGTAAAAATATTGGAAGAGAATTTTTCAAGTATCAAGATTCATATAATTTTTTCATGTGGGTGGACCAACTACATCTATGTAGATGTGGTAAAGGTCAATGTAAAGTACGAACTGCGACGAAAGGTCCAAACAAGGGACAGTATTTTCTATGTTGCCCAAATTCAACTGGGGTAATTTATTTCAACGATTGACCTATACCTATAGATAATTTTAGATTGTTTTTTTAATTCGATGTTAAATTTCAACGACCCTAATCACATCATTATTTGATATAGGCTGACAACCGTGGATGTGGTATGTTTGTATGGTTGAAAGATGAAACACATATCTCTACCATACAACATACATTATGTTCAGAAAGCTCAAGTTCAACATCAACATCATCCACACCACCATCCGTTTCGAACGAGTACATGAAAGGATATCTAGAAGGGACACTTAAAGAATTAGAGGACCAAACAAATAAGATGAAAGACATCCTCCATGCATTCAAGTCTTTAGATTTGGAAAAAAAAGTGAAAATTTGGGGAATTATGTAATAATTAACTTGCACAAGGCATTGTTAATACTGTATTTTATTCATCCTTTGGAAATCATGTTTTTTTTAGTTGGTATGTAATATTTTATTGTCCCAAAAGAATTTATATGCTTATAGTATTTTAATGTTATTTCTGTAATTATTGACTTAAAAGAAAAGAAAAGAGAGAAAAAAAAAAACCGTTTCTGAAGCAAGCATTACCAAACGGCAGAACTGTCGTTTCTTGGTTCTGAAACTGTTCTAGAAACAGATTCACCAAACAGCCCTAAATCGTTCAGAAATGGCGTTTTGACATAGAAACTGAAATTTCCGTTTTTGACACGAAACGGAGTTTCTGGAACAGAAACGATACCAAACGGAGCCTAAAAGTTGTGATGTTCCCATCAAGATTTTTTGTTTTTTATTTCCATGTTATTAGGTCTTTTGGTAACTATGTTCCTTTCGAATTTTTTTGTTTTAAAAATTTCAAAAATTGTGGATTAGGGGGCCAAATTGTATGAAGTCTTTGAAATACGGGAGGAAGTATCATTTGGGTAATATTTTCAAATTGTTGCCTAATATTAGGTTAATGCAACATCTTTCCTCTCCTTAGCCATTTGTATCCATTCAGAAGAATTTGTATTTGAAAAATTGATTTTCGGAAACTATCTGGATCTGTTCGAAAGCTAATCAGATGTGGAGATGGATGTTTCGATTTCAATTGAATATTATCCAATCCATTTAGCTAGGTTCGATTATAAAATGTGATTGAATCATAGTAAATACATTGATAATCTCTTTATCAATTTAAGGTATATTAAAATTCATTATATAAGAAAAAAAAGGGAATCATAAGGACATTGAATGTAATTTCAGATATGAAACTTCAACCTCACCCCTAGTGGGATAGTGGATTCTGTTATTCACCTTTTCTTAAATTTTTGTCTTCTCTAGTTCTTCAATGCTCAATGCAGACAATGAGGCCGTAAAGTCGTTCTCTCTAGACTCATGACTTCATTCTTCTATCCCCACAAGAGATGTAAATGAATAGTTGAAAATTCATATTCTACTTGTGTTCAAATCCGTATTTAAAAATCAATTTCTAAAAACTATTCAAATCTGATTGAAAGCTAATGGATGCGGACATAAATAGTGTTATGTTCAATTTGTATTTGATCAATTAATATCCCTAACTATCCCTAGTTATTTTGCTATCGGTTATGTGATAGACAATTCATGTAGCCATGATCATCAACAATACTAGGCCAAATCATCAATACTTCCATATACCTAACTCTAGAAAGTCTATCCAAGAAAAAAATCCTAGAAAGTCTATCAAAGAAAAAGAAAAAAATGGTGAAAAGATAAGAATATTTTACTATGAAGAAGCTTACTTTGGACAAGAAAATATACAACTTGTAAGCAGAGCTAGCCAATTAACTTAAGATGGTAACAAAAACTTCCTACGTAATGAGTTCCTTAATCAATTTCTAAGTCACCCATTAGAGAACATAGATTTATTGCAACCTTCTTCCTATGGATGTAAAAAAATGGACATCCAAGTGTACGTATATATTGAGTTAAATCAACTCCACACATCCGCAATTATCTTGAGTTGATGCATGTTGACACGATAGGCATTACAACTTGTAATCCTTAAGTTCCTTAACAAAGAAGTAATGACAGAATGCTTAAATTAACACTATAAATTTTAACCACTTAATTGTGTACTAGTTGTGTATTTCTTAATGTGAGGAGTCTTTGAAGACTATGTGATGCAGGCCAGCCTTACATCTCATTGTCCAGTCCATCAACTAAACTAGGCCACATCATCAATGCTGATTCACTTCCCTCATCCATGTGAGATTAAGGTTCTAGAAGATTTCCAACCGATAGCTATAGAGATTTTTAAAACATTCAATATTTATTTTTATTTTCAACAGAAATCTGTTTATACTCTAAAATCTCAAAACTCTTTTGTTTGTCGAAATGGAACTATGTAAATGTTATATACTTATATTTAAAGGGTGCATCGTGTTATAACGAAAGTGGTGAACAGAGAAAATTGAAACCTTCTTTTCTTTGTTCTTAGTCTTATTTGTAATTTTTTTTTTTTAATTAGGAAAAAAAAGGTATTCAAAATAATTTGAAATTAATTTATCTTTTTGTTATTTTTAAGAGTTTTTATTTTATATAAATAGTTAAGGGATACAATTTAATTTTTTAATCTTTTTTTTCTTTATAAAAATACAAGTGAGGAGATGTATTGTACAACTTAGAGAGGTTCAGGTTCACGTACGAGAATAATCTCGTACATCCCGTGGATTTGGAATCCATTAAATGCAAAGAGAGAAAGTGGATTCTAAATCCACGGACCAGGAACGTACCAAATTGTTCTCATATGTGAACCTGATCCGCCTAGTACAACTTAGGCTCAAAAAGCCTTTTTTACCAATAGTTAATTACTGCATTAAATAACTTTTAATATTTTAATTTTTTTTTCTTCTATTAAATACTTCAACAACTTTTGGAAATAAGACAAATGACAATTCGAAGAAGAATATTATAACTTCTTAGCTCACCACTTTAATGACATAAATTGCACCCAAGTTTATAATTAATTTGATAATATATATATATATATATATTTTTTTTTTCCTTTTTTTGGTATAAGATTGGGTATGCTGCTGGCATATCGTATGCCAGCATCCACTGTGTCTATCTCTCTTCCCTTTTTTTAAAATATCCTTCCTAAATGATAGCCCATTATGTGTCTCCACTTATCCCTCTCCCTTTTTTTGTTTTTTTCTTAACATGGATACCTATTTTTCTTATTTATCATAAACATGACTTTAGATTCATTCCTGTGACCCAGGAGTCAATTCCCCTCCGGGCGTTCTGAAGTTGAACCAAACACTTGGGTCAACTAATCATTGTCAAGAAAGAGAGAAACGAAGTAAGTGAGGAAAATGTGAATAATACATGCTTATTTTTCAAAATTATCAGAGTCAAACAGCACCAAACACTGCTTGGACAAAAATTTTATAAGCTACATTCTTTAAGTGGCAGAAAGAACTCGGAAAATGGTCACCACCTAATCACAGTTATTAAATTAAGTTATCTCTATCACTCCAAATTTGGTCCAATTAAGTACATGTTCTCTCCCATTTGACTAGGTTCATTATTTGTGAAAATATCTGGGGATTACTCCATGCCTCAGTTTAGCCTCTTCTTTATTATAAGCTTGTTTATATGACTTGTATGGTTGCATTTATATCCACGCAGTTGAAACAAGACTTCTATATCCACCACATATATAAAAGTCCAATAATAGCCTCTACCATGGTTTAAAGAACTCCCACTTGAAAAAAAAAACACCCTTTTGAAGATATTTCTTATTTTTTAGTTTTAGAATACTAAGGGCATCATATATTAATTGAATGTATTCTTCTTCTTTAGGGTTAATAATCTTAATAAGATGAATTATTATTATCACAAATGTTTATTATTTTTTTTCAAATATCAAATGACATTAATTTTTCATGTGGATAGATAATATGTCCACGATAAGCATTACAAATAGGATCCAACTTGTAATCCTTACGTTCCTTAACAAAGGAGTAATGACAGAATGCTTAAATTAACACTATAAATTTTAACCACTTATTGTGTACTATTTGTGTATTTCTTGATGTGAGTAGTCTCTGAAGACTATGTGATGCAGGCCAGCCAGCTTAGATCTCATTATCTAGTCTATCAACTGAACTAGGCCACATCATCAATGCCGATTCACTTCCCTTATCCATGCGAGATTAAGATTCTAGAAGATCTCCAACCGATAGCTATAGAGATTTTGAAAACATTCAGTATTTATTTTTATTTTTAATAGAAATTTGTTTATACTTTATACTCTGAAATCTCAAAACTTCTTTTTCTTCTTTTTCTTTTGAAATTAAACTATGTAAATGCTATATTTAAAGGGTGTATCGTGTTGTAACCAAGGTGGTGAATAGAGAAACTTGGAACCTTCTTTCTTTGTTCTTAATCTTATCTCTAAAAGTTAATTTTTTTTAAGGTAGGAAAAAAAGAGTTTTCAAAATAATTTATCTTTTTGTCATTTCAAAGAGCTGTCATTTTATATAAATAGTTAAGGGATAGGGTTTTCTGGGCAAGGAAGGTACTCTACAACCTCTCACATTTAATTTTTTAATCATTATTTTTTTTTTAACTTTATAAAAATAATATAACAATACGAGTGAGGAGATGTAGTGTGCAACTTAGACTCAGTGAGCCTTTTTCTCAAAAGTTAAATACTGAATTAAATAAATTTTAATATTTTAAAAATATTTTTTTACCCTTGCATTAAATACTTCAATAACTTTTGGAAATAAGATAAATGACAATTCAACAAAGAATTTTACAACTTCTTAGTTCACCACTTTGGTGACAAGAAGTTGAACCCAAATTTATTGTTTATTTGATAAAAATTATATATATATATTTTTTACATAGATAACTATTTTCTTATTTATCATAAACTTGACTCTAGCTACATTCCTGTGACCCAGGAGTCAATTGCCCTCCTGGGCATTCTGAAGTTGAACCGAGTCAAACAGCACCAAACATTGCTTAGACAAAAGTTTAAGAAGTTACATTCTTTTAGTGGCAGAAAGAACTCAGAAAATGGTCACCATTTAATCATAGTTATTAAAGTGATTTTTATCACTCCAAATTTGTTCTCTCCCATTTGATTAGGTTCATTATTGTGAAAATATTTGGGGATTATGATCTTCCATGTTTCAGTTCAGCCTCTTCTTTAGTATAAGCTTGTTTATATGACTTGTATGGCTGCATTTATCTGCTGACAGTTGAACCAATACTTCTATATCCACCACATATATAAAAGTCCAATAATAGCTTTTACCTTGGTGTAAAGAACTCCCACTTAGGAAAAAAAAAAAAATCACCCCTTTTGAAGTTTTTTTTTTTTTTTTTTTTTTTTTGTTTTAGAATGCTGAGGACATCAGATATTAATTGAACATGCATTTCTACTGTAGGGTTAACTATCTTAATAAAACAACTTATTATTATCACAAAGGTCTGTTATTTTTTCCAAATATCATATGACATCTATTTTTCCATGTAAATAGATGATATGTCTATTCTAATTATTGGATAAAAAGAACATGATCTAGATTAGCCTCAAGTTAAATTTTAGAGTCTAATTAAATCAAATACCCCTTTTGCATTGGTATACATCCCATGTATGTTCATGCATGTGTACCAGCACTCAAAATGTATATTATTGTGCACTCTCCCAACTGTGAATGAAACGGATAGTTTAGATTAAAAACACCGCAAAAATGGATGGCTCAAATTTCTTTTGTGATTTTTTAAAACATCACCTCGTATTGTTACATGTTTAAATTCCCTTTTATTAATCTGGCCTCACCAACTGCAAAAAATTGTTTTGTTTTATGGCTAACATAGACGAACTCCAAATTTTCTATCTATACATTTCTAGAAATACATTATACTCCCTATGAACATTGATAAGAGGCTCTCTAACCTCTACACCCTCAATCATTATCCCATCACTTCAATTCTATACCTGTATACCTAGGCTTTTCTCTTGATCGGATGCTTAAGATCCTCTTATAAGTGTTCCTTGATTGTCTAGGGTTCTCTATTGAGAGCATAAGACCAATGTGTGCACTTCACCTTGAACTGTAAATATATGAACTTTTGGATTAAATAACCTTCATAGGAATATTGCTACTGCACTTTTTGTTCTAGCTCCTACTGCCTTTTTACTTATCTTCTACGTAAAAACAGTCAGTCAAAATAATTAGTTTGAATTTTTTAAATGGGAATTCTTTTAAATTCAACAAAGAAAAAGTGATTAAGAACTTGGACATATTTTTCTTAGCTATAAAGATCAGAAAGAATATATTAAAATGTCTAGCCATCCTTTGAAGGAAAAAAAAAAAAGAAACATTATTTCACTCATAATATATTTCTGCCGTTTGTCCTTAATTAAACTTTGGAGCTTGATGTTACGCTTTTACAAAAAAAAAAAACCAACTTGATCTTCGATTCTATACATTGAAATTTATCTTTTGAGCACTTGTCAAAATGGTTTGATAGGCCCTCAACTCTTTGACAAGAAAATCCCTTCAATTCCTTTTGAAGTTCTTAGGACCTCGACCTCTGCTGTAAAAATTGCTCGGATGGGTCTATGATCAGACAACATTGATTCACTTCTACTGTACTGGTTTTGCCTCAACCCCTTCCCAAACCAAAGTATCCGATCACACCTACAAAATCACCGTTGCTCATGAATTTTCTTTTTCATCTTAACATACTTCAATTACTATATGCAGAATATCCTAGATCTACTAGATAAAAAAAATAATTACAAAACAAGTAGCTTAACGGAAATATAAGTAAGTGCAAAACAAAGTCAAACATACTTGTTTTATAATTCTTATTCTTATCTGAGTAGATCTAGGAAAATTCTCATCCTTTACTATATTGGAAACTGAAGTTATGTCTAGTGAACAGTTACCATGCAGGAGCTCTCTTTTTTTCACCCTTTTTGCCTTGACCACACCCATAATATACATTGGAATTAGGACAATATTTGTATGTTGGAGCAAATTGGATTACCCCTTCATGCCAACCTTCAAAGACTTGTCCCTCCATGAGCTCCTGTCTTAACTGTATTTGAATAAAAAAAAATAAAAAAATTAATAAAAAAAATAAAAAAAAATAAAAAAAAAATAAAAAAATGTCAAACTCATAGTAAAAATTATTGAGCTGAAAATATTAACCATTGAATCAAATTATATATACTACCTGGTCATTTTCTAATAATGAATTCCAGTCTCCTTTCTCTACAAAAGATTGTGTCATTGCCTCAGGGAGGGATATTCTATAGTTCAAGTCGCCGAGCAAAATTATCCGACTGCATGAGATCAAACATTATTAACAATGAACGTTATTACTTCAAAGAAAGTAAAGTACTTTAATATCAAATTTATTGCAAAAGAAGGGGAAAATATATACAACCCAAAGAGGTGGCTGATGGAAAAAAAAAGGGAATTTAAAGTCAGCATAAGGGAATTTTTTTAAGGTGGATTTTTCATCTTACTCACTAATATATTAAAGATTGATTAATGAAATAATGTAAAGTTATTAAATTAGCACACAACCACAAAGATATCAACAACTACCTAACTCTGTAGATGGTTTTTTTTGGTGGGTGGGGGGGCAAATGGCCAAAGATGGGTTATTACTCATTCACTCACAAAAATTATTATAAACTGGTTGTCTCAAAGCAACAACTACTACTATATTATACTTGCTCTTTGAAAGGCAACCACTAATCCTTTAAATGATTATGTATTGCATGACTTTCTTTCATAAATCACGTAAGGATGGAAACTAATAACAATGAATGGTTTCAATGAATTGAAATATACTTGTGATCAAGAATTGTCCTCGGCAAATCAAGAGAAGGACCACGAGGAAATTTTGTTCTAGACAAAATCTCTGTTGCATTTGAGTTTCTATGCTTCTCATCTCCTTCTTTCTCTCCAGAAGCTAAATGACAACACACAAAGCAGAAGCTTGTTTCATGAAAGGAAAATCGAACTGAAACCGAACCCTGCAAATGAATAAGAGATTTAGAAAGTTGTAACTACTGATCTCTCTCTCTCTCTCTCTCTCTCTCTCTCTCTCTCTCTCTCTCTCTCTTACATACACACACACACAATTATTTGCAGTACTCATTTTAAAGTTTAATCAATGAATTTATTTATTATTTTTTTTTTTTTTTTGAATTACCTTATTTCCTAGGCAACCCATGATACCACAGCCTACACATGACACATTTGGGTTTCTGATATACTCCCGGGTATCACTTCTAATCCAAACTGATATAAATATTCCAACCATCTGCTTACTTATGATGCATTGGAAGTCACTTGGAACATCAGGTTCTTTTGTATTATCTGAGGTGGGTACTTCCTTGTTCAGTGCTTCTCTAATCAAAGAATTCCATTTCATGGAATTTCTACTGTTTTCAGAGCCTAGAACATTCCCGGCGCTGAGAGTTACAATTTCTTGGAACCTGAATGAAATATAAACATAATTAAGTATTTTCCATCACAATTGTCAAAGTGTTAGAACTTGGGTAGAACTCATCCTTAAAAACTAGCCGTTAAAGAGAAGGTACACAAGTCCTTATAAGTCTTCACATCGGATTATTTTTATATACGTTAAAGAAAAAATGGGAGATTACCCAAGAACATAGATGTCACAAGGATTTTTTTGTGTGTCCAGCAGATACTCCAAGTTCAAATTCTCAGGTGGTGCAGCTCCACCGACATTCCACGTACTAGCAAACAATCTGACCCAAATGACATAGAGAACATATATTAGTAACAAATAAATTCTCTCATTACCTTTTTAATGGAAATAGTAGATAAGATAAGTAAATGGATTATCCAAGATAATATATGGTTTGAAGGAGATAACTGCATATAATCTAAAGCTTACTTGTACTTATGTACGTCTTTCTGATCACTAGAAGCTGTATTCTTGAGGTTGAGAGGTTCTTGATTATCTGAACTAATTGGAATTTCTTGCATAGTCTCAGTATTGTTTGGAAAGTCTGCAACAAAATTGTTGCTACCGAATCCCCTCCGCAGGATCTTATTGACTACCAGTCTAGGCCAGATGACCTTACAACCACATAAATTTCAATTAGTAACTGCACCATGGAATAAAGAACAGAAAAACTGGATTCACACACACACACACACAGATATGCTTACTTCTCCTTGCTTTCCTTCCATGATCATTGAGTACTGATATGGAGTTTAAGAGGAAAGAAGATGGGTTACAGGAGGCCAACAGATAAAAGGAGTATAGATATATCAAGAGAGGTGCTCACTTTTCCTTGCCTGCCTTGCATTATCATTGTGCACTGCTATGGAGTTCAAGAGGAAGATGGGGTATAGGAGGCCAACGTATAAAGGTAGATGGGTTATAGGAGGCCCACAGATTAACAGAGTAGAGACATAAGAGGGTAGGGAAGGGACAGGGTCCACAAAGCCTTACATAAGTTCACATATTACATGCAAGTTGTAAGGGGAAAAGCAATAAAAGGTGACATGGAGATGATGCAAGTGGGTTTATATAAACTGTAATCAAGGGGAAAAACTTTAGATTTTAATATAGAAGTTGAAACATGGGTCACTCTCTGAGGTCCAGAATGTTCCTGTTTGTCGGGTGAAAGATGGATTTTGAAGAGTTTTTTCAAGGTGAGGCAGGTGGGTAGTTGTAGGTCCATGGATTTAAAAAAATAAATGACCTAAATACAAGACAACTTGGTGACTTTGTGGCCATTAAGACTTATGGGAGAGCTCCAAAGTTGGCTTTGAGGGTGTCCTTCACTATCATGAGAGGACATCGTTTCATTGCTAAAATAGTGATTAAAATAGTGATTGAGGGCTAACAGATTAATCATTGAGTAATGGCTACCAACCCTATCTTATCCATGGAAGATTTTATGGAACTTTTGGGCTCAAAAATCAAGAAAGAATTTGGCGGCTCTCCAACTAGATTCTTGTGGTGAAATCTGAAATCTGAATCCAACCTTTTTGGAAGGATGGTTCCTTGATTCATCTTTAGTGATACGCAGTCCATAGGCAAATTGATCCATCCATGTGATTTAGGGCTGTCAGTGAGCCCTGGAGTAAGCTTAACTAGTTGAGTCCTCTGTGCCGGCCAGCCAGCCAAAACTTGAACTTATTCAGTCTTCAGGCCCCCAATTAAAATATAAACTAGTGTTTTTGACTTTTGTATTTTCAGTATAGTATTATTGTGAGAGGATTGGTGTGCCACCAATTTTCTGTAAATTAGCAATAGGCACCAATCAATAGGAGGGCAGGGGATCTATTTCAAAGAGAGAGGAAAGAGGGTGACACATGTTATGCATCCTGGCGGCATGCCCTGTAAATATGCAAATAATCGTTCACTCCTCAATCTATCAGTATAGTCCTATCGGTATCATCTATCCTCACAAGTGTCATTGTCCTATGAAAGACGAGAATTGACACTACTTAAAAGGATAATGATATCATGAACCCATTATGTTATGAAATTTCCATGAACTCCAAATCAGATAGCTTCTCTTGGAATTTAGGAACTGCATTCTCTTCTTTTTTCTTATTATTTGAATCTAATGCCTTTTTTGTAGCCTTGAAGGCGGATGTCGATGCAACGGTAAGATTATTCCATTATTATGTCTACGAGTGAGGATAAGACTGTATAAATAAGGAAACGAATATTAAGTTACAATGTAAGGTTGAGTCCTAAATTTTGCACAAAAAGAGCACCTATTATAGTTGGAAGTCGGAACACAATCGTTACTATTTTCTTACGGATTGCCTATGCACCAGATATTATGCAAGTACTTAATGCTAAGGATGCAAGATTTTTCTCTTAGGAAATTTGCAAATAGAACTTTAACTTTTCAAGTTTTTGTAAACCAGACTCAATGTTTTAATAATTGGTAAATCCAAGTTCTGATCCTAAGACCACATTCCACATTGAAATTAAAATTTAATAAAATAAAGAGATAGAGAGAGAGAGAGAGGGGGGGGGG
>NC_056570.1:20633796-20717692 GCF_013358625.1 Macadamia integrifolia
GGGGGGGGGGAGAAGAAAAGGAAAGGCTCAATAACCAAGACGAAGGGTTGTCTACATGCGTGAAAACTCCCTATTTTAACCAAAAGTAAATGAAAAAAAAAAAAAAAAATGGGCATACAAATTTCACATGTGGCATATTCAAAGAGTTTTTCATCTTAAAAAAAAGTAGAATGCAAAGTTATCTTATCTATGTAGTAGCAATATTGTAATGGGCATGTGGGAATGGATTCTACTTAACTATTATGATTCTCTTAAAAAAAATAAAATATATACCATTTAACTTTTTTCTGGCAGATACATTTTAAACAAAATTATTTATATCCTATTCTAAAGGTTCTTGGGTGGTTCATTGGAATTGCCACGTGGCAAATATTTGATGCAGATAGTTTCCCAGAAAGAAAGTTGTCATTTTCAGTGCTTTTGAACTTAAAAAAAAAAAAAAAAAAAAAAATTGGAAAGATTATATTTTAACAAAATGTGAATCAGCTAGGAAAATTTCAATTTTGGTGTCACAAAGTTAGGTGCAAGTCTAGGTCTCTGATTTCTCTATTATTGGCAAAATAAGGTAAGGTTACTAAATCTCATGTTTCGGAATCTTAATTATTTGCTCACATTTATCATTTAGGACTTCAGATAGAAATTGGAAGAGAGACCTACATTTAACTTTCGTTGATCTGTTCTTTTGAGTAGTTTTCTTTTGAGTTGGATTTTTTATCTCCTGATGTCAATGCTGAAGGTGGAGGGACACTTACCTTGTTTTTTTTTTCTTTTCTTTTCTTTGGGATGTCTCTTCTCTCTTGGATATCTTTGAAGTACATTCTTCTTCTTTTTTCTTCTAATTTTAAAATCTACTGACTGTTAATGAGAAAAAAAAAAAAAGGGCAGATAGACTTTTCTTAAGGGACCTATTCTTTTGGGCTATTTATATATTAACCTATTTCAGGTCATTTCTCTTATACGAGTTCTTCTATTCAATTTAGGATTTAATTTTTTCATTTTTCATTTAAGTCCTTTCCCTCTTTTTTCATTTTTTCTTTGCCTTTTATGTAGGACGAAATTTAGCTGCTGCCCGGGTTGCAACCATGTAGCTGCAACCCATGTGGCAGCCAAAGAAATGGAATCTAAAAGGGTATTTTGGAAAAAAAAAAAACCTAGGAGGGTATTTATAAACTCTAGGGGGAAGTGAATTATTTCATTTCTTTGGTTGCCAGCAGGGGGTTGCAGCTACTTGGCTACAACCCGGGTACGAGCCAAATTTTTTCCCTTTATGTAGTAGTACCTAAGAAAGCTTCAGATTTTTCTGACCTATTTATTTTTGGTAAGCTTTCAAATTAGATAAATGCCTGACTTTGCTTTCATTCTTTTCTTTCTTCTCTTTTTTTTTTTTTTTCCTTCTTCTATGGCTTAATAAGTGGATGCCTAAACTTTAAACTTAAAATTTAAAGCTACAAAGCAGCTGATGACATGGATTAATTGTAAATGGGACTTGGTGAATAGCAGTTGGTCTCTCTTTTTCCTTTTCTTTTCCTTTCTTTATTTTATTTTTTTTTAATTATTTTTTCAAAAATATTTAAAGAGGGCGGAAATTAAAATAGAAGAAAAAAAGGAGAAAAGACTAGAAATACAACAGACAAAGGCCTTCAAAGAGCTCTAATTTCTTGTTATAGAGATTAAATATATACTCTAAATTTTTTATATCTGGAAACTGATAAACTGTTTTAATTATGTAAAATATCTACCAATAATTGCAAATTAAACAGTTCATATGATGGCTGAGTTTTTTTTGTAAATGTTAGCCTGTTAGGTATGTATTGAACTTTGATGTTTTGAGGTGAATGCATAAGCAATATTTACTGATTTATATGTAAAAAAAAAAAAAAAAAGCTCTGGAAACAAATATGTGTGCTGTTGCTTTTACTACTTGTAGCCAAATTTTCCATTTAATTCCATGTAAGCTGTTTTACTTTAATGGAATCTTACTTGGGAAGTTTAAAAAAAAAAAAAAAAAAAAAAAAAAAAAAAAAAAAAGTAGTACTAGAAATAGCCATTTTATAGTTCCCCATATTTCTAAATAAATTGCAAAAAAAAAATAAAAAAAAAGGTGAAAACCAAGATTCACACTCTAAACTTCAAGAACAAGCCCATGTAGTAAAATAATAATTGTTAGTGATTCTAAATCCTAGAATCATTTGAATAACCTATAGTGTATAGAATACAAGAATGAATAATGGAAAGAAATCGATCACATACCCGTTGAGCGTGAATAAAGTCCCTAAATCAAAGTTGACGCTTGTACCACGAACTATGGTGAAGAACCACACAATATGGGTCCTTCTACTGAGATCTTTTGCAGCCTCTTACTATCTTACTATGGGATCTTCTCTCTGTCTCTACACTAGCTCTGTGAGAAAGCAGTGCTCCCAAAATATTATTATAAAAAGTAATAGTTGCAGGGACCGTCAGTATTCTATATATAAGAGAATTCCTAAACCCTATTCCATTCCCACAATAGAATAGGGCTAGAAGTTTCCTAATTAGATTGGTCCTTATTCTCTTGAACGCAATAGGTCAATCAATATCAGTTAAGCCCACATAAGAGTCCTAACAATCTCCCACTTGGGCTACACTGATACTGATGTCTTCCCATTGACATCTGGCCAAATAATCCCAAGATTGAATACCACTCATAACAAACTTTGATCCAATCAATAATCTCCATTGTTGAACAATAGTAGAAAATACACCTCAATATACGGCATATAACTATCTAATGTTACAGACAACAGAAAATTATCAATTCAAATCGCCTGGAAACATAGATATAAGGAATTATATCATAACTGTGATCACATAAGATATATCCTTCCTTATAGGTCCGTTCCTGATCTAAAGATCAACCTACCTTGAAAACCTCATAGGTAGAGAACTTTGATATTAATCAATACTTAGGCAAACCGCCATTTTCTTGTATTAATATCTCACTTTGGCATATAGCCTATGGTTAACAACCACCACCTCCATGGATTTAGGCTAAATACCGCCATAAATCACGAAACTTGGCTAAACACCGCCATTAACTGTGACATGTCAAAGTAAACCACAATAATCATACAATAATATGATGAGAGAGAATATAAATGAACACTATACTGGAAAGTAAACATCCTCAATATAGATTGTGCTCATAATGTATGATCTAACAAAATAATGCTTATTACAATACCACTATGGATAAGTAAACTCCCACTAAACAAGCATATCAAAAGATTCCATCACACCCATGTTAGAAACATGAGTCTTAAAAATTCCCACTGGAAGAGCTTTGGTCAGAGGATCAGCAACCATCTCTTCAGTAATAATATGCTCAACAATGATCCCCCCAGCGTTGATCTTCTCGCGAACCAGAAGATATTTAATCTCAATGTGTTTGGAGCTGCTAGATCTCTTGTTATTCTTTGCAAAGAAAACAACAGAAATATTGTCACACCACAAATGCAAAGGCTTAAAGATGAAATCTACAACCTTCAGTTCAGATATGAAATTCCTCAGCCACACTGCCTGCTTGGTAGCTTCATAAAGTGCCACAAACTCAGCTTGCATAGTGGATGAAGCCAAAATAGTTTGTTTGGCACTCTTCCAAGAAATAGCTCCTCCTCCCAATACAAAAATGTATCCAGAGGTAGACTTTCTATCATCAGTACACCCACTGAAGTCCGAGTCAGAATACCCCACAACTTCAAATTTTTCTGATTTACTGAACACTAGCTTGAAGTCCTTTGTCCGCTGTAAATAGCGCATAACCTTTTTGGCTGCAGTCCAATGAGCCAGACCAGCATCAGATTGAAACCTGCCAAGTACACTAATTGCAAAGGCAATGTCAGGGCGAGTACAAACTTGTGCATACATCAAACTTCCAACGGCAGAGGCATAAGGCTTGTCATTCATTGGGCTCCTCTCAATATCATTCTTTGGACATTGTTGCTTGTTCAACTTGTCTCCTTTACTGATGGGTGCTTCACCACCAGAACATTTAGACATGTTAAACCTCTTTAAAACTTTATCAAGATATGCCTGTTGTGATAGCCCAAGTAACCCCCGCGGCCTATCACGACTAATCTCGATTCCAAGCACATAACTTAGCTTCACCCATGTCCTTCATTTCAAAGTTTTCTGAAAGAAAACCCTTGGTCTCCATCAATAAGGTTTTGTTGCTGCTAGCCAACAGAATGTCATCCACATAGAGCACAAGAAAGATGAAACTACTCCCACTAAGTTTCAGATATATGCACTGATCGATTGGATTCTCTACAAAACCAAAAGAAGTCACAACTCGATCAAATTTCAAGTACCATTGTCGAAATGCTTGCTTTAACCCATAAAGAGACTTTTTCAACATACAAACAAAGTCCTCTTTACCATTTTCCTCAAAACCTTCAGGTTGTCTCATGTACACCTTCTCTGACAGCTCTCCATTCAGAAATGCTGTTTTCACATCCATCTGATGTAACTCTAGGTCAAAATGGGCAACAATGGCCATGATAATTCTGAATGAGTCCTTTGATGAGACAGGTGAGAAGGTTTCCTTGTAATCTATCCCCTCTCGCTGAGTAAAACCCTTTGCCACGAGTCTAGCTTTGTAACGTTCTACTCTACCTTGAGAATCTGTCTTGGTTTTGAAAACCCACTTAGATGCAATAGCCTTACAATCCTTTGGAATTTGCACTAATTCCCATACTCCATTGTTGCTAATGGATAACAGTTCTTCCTTTATTGCTTCTACCCATTTGTCTGAATGCTTATGATTAACTGCTTGAAGAAAAGTAACAGGGTCTTCTTCTTGTCCTATGTCAAACTCACACTCATTCAAATAAGAAACATAATCAGAGTGTAGAGAAGGCTTGTGCACTATAGTAGACCTCCTTATAGGTTCAGGTGAAAGACTACCAATATTAGCGGTATCAGGAGGTGATAGTGGGTCTGCAATAGTAATATCTATCCCAACTTGCAAATCATATTCAATTGTAGTTTGAGTGACTATATCATCAGACAGGATGGGATTGAGATCAAGAAGTGAATTTCTCAACTCAACAGGTGCTATCTCAGGAGTGTCATACTCCCCTTCTTCAAAAGAGAAATTACAAGGAGTTCTAGACTTTTCATTACATTCAACAAATCTAGCATGAGTGGTCTCTACAATTTTGTGTCCTGGACCAGGACAATAGAATCTATACCCTTTAGACCTCTCTGGGTATCCCACAAAATAGCAACTTGTAGTCCTTGAGTCAAAAACTTTTTCTTGAGGGTTAAAGACTTTGGCTTCTGCTTGACATCCCCACACTCGCAAGTGTCTAAGGCTAGGTATTCTGCCACTCCAGAGTTCATAGGGAGTCTTATTCACAGATTTACTTGGCACTCTATTGAGAAGATAAACAGCAGTTTTAAGTGCCTCTCCCCATAAGGATTCTGGTAAGGTGGTATTGCTCACCATAAAACGGACTATGTCTTTCAGAGTACGATTTCTTCTTTCTGCTACTCCATTCTGCTGAGGTGTTCCAGGCATGGAATATTGAGGAGCTATCACATGTTCTTACAAGAATTTTACAAAAGGACCAAGCAACTACTCAAAATCACTTCTCCCATAATATTCTCCACCCCTATCGGATCTGACCACTTTGATCTTCTTGGATGGAAAAGTTCAACTTCAGCTTTAAAAATCTTGAAAACATCTAGAGCACTAGATTTCTCACTGATAAGGAAGACATACCCATATCTTTACCAATCATCATGAAATAACGGTGCCCAGTGAGTGTAGGGACAGGAAAAGGCCCACAGATGTCATTGTGAATGAGGTCTAATACTTCAATGCTGCGAGTAGCATCTTTTTTCCTGGAGATTGTCATCTTTCCCTTAATGCAATCTATACATGTTTCCATATCCTGAAAATCAATATTTTTTAATATCCCTTCCTTTACCAATCTTTTCATCCTCTTGGTTGAAATATGACCCAACCTTCTATGCCATAACATAGAGGATTTCTCATCAATCAGAGAGCGTTTCACTCCTACATTCAGAAACCATAAAGAATTACAATTCAATATATAAATCCCATCAACAAGAGTACCACTACCAATAGAGATAGAATCATGTAATAAACAAAATCCAACTTGATTAAAATTAACAGAATAACCATCTGAACAAAGTCTAGAAACTGAAATCAAATTCCTCCTCATAGAGGAAACATAAACAACATCCTTCAAATCAATACATAAGTCTGAATGAAAAAATAATCTAATAGTTCCTATGGCTTCTACTTCAACTCTAGCTCCATTGCCCACGAACACCGTCACTTCATCCTTGCTTGGCACCCTCCTGTTTAGGAACCCTTGCAAGGAATGAGTGACGTGAATAGATGACGCAGAATCTAACCACCATGAATCAATTGGTACATTAATCAAGCAAGATTCAAAACATACTAAGGATAGATTCATACCATCATCCTTCTTTTTCTCAAGGTAGGTCTTCCTCTTAAAACAATCCTTCTTCATGTGTCCTTTGGCCTTGCACAAAAAATACTCTATGCCACTCATGTCTTTTTGTACCCCTGATTCTTTGAAATTTTGTTTTCCCTTCTTGTTTTTCCCTCCTTTAAATTGAGTGAATTTTCCTTTCTTAAAGAACTTCTTGATCCCTTTGCTAGGTCCCATAAAAGATGAAGTCTTACCTTGAGTAAGATTGGCACTTTCAACTTTGGTCCTATTGATTGGTCCCTCTTCCTAGGTTACCACAGTAATCAATTCATCAAGACCCCATTTATTCTTCAATGTATTATAAGTAGTCTTAAGAGTCTTGTAGCTCTCAGGTAGAGAATTCAAAGCAATGGTGACCACGAAGTCATCATCAAAGTTAATACCTGTACCTCTGATCTTGTTTCCTAGAGAAACCAGTTCCAGTATATGCTCTCTAGCACTTCCTACTCCATCAAATCTAGCCCCAGTCAATTGGCTCATGAGATCGTGAGCCTGTGATTTCTTAGAGCTATCAAACTTAGCTTTTATAGCAGCCAAATACTCAGAAGCAGTATCCTTTTTAGTAACACTATCCTTGATAGACTCAGGCTAAGCACTTTTAACAACAGTCAAGGACTTCCTATTTGCAGTGACCCACTTGTCATAATCCCCTTTTTCAGTTTGGGTATTGGTTGCAGTAGGTTCAGCTGGTTTGGTGGGCCTAGTACACAGGTCTAGGTCCTTGAGAATCATATAGACCTCTAAGTCTTCCATCCATTTGTTGAAATTATCCCCAGTAAACTTAGGAATATCAAGTACACCAAAACTAGAAGATATCCTATTGAATATTTCAATAAAGAATATTCTATTCAACATACAGACATATATGTAAAAGAATAAGCATGTAACAATTATCAAAATTAAACATTACATGCTCAAGTATCAATTATTTCACGATTGTCAACCGAAACTACATTCCTGACCTTTGGTTCTGAAACATACTGGTCCACTCAAGTTTCTGCTATTACTGCGAGACTTCTTCTAACTTTCGAAAAGTACCGCCATCTTTGGATGGACAGCATCTTCTAGGTTGAGAAATCCCTAATTCTTTTATTATTATTTTTTTTTACTTACTTTAACTTTAACTTTTCTTTGATAATGTCACCTTTGGGTGAACATTAGCAACCTTGCTACCAACCATTATTCTCTGTCTTTTCAAACAAAGAAGATCATTGATTTGTATTCTATTACAATAAGGTTGAACTTTACCACTTTGGTGGATTCCACCCAATCTTACTGCAATAGTCTACAAATTCATTCCGGCAACTAAAAGTGAGATTGTTTAAGCATGAATAAAAAATATTCATAAACAAAAGCATGAACTACATTACCAAGAATAAACAAGTTCATATTCTGATATGCAAGTAATGTATGAGTTGATTTTCTTTCATTTGTTCCAATTAATAGGAAAATTATAAAGAATCATTAAACACCCATACTTGTAACTTATACAAAATAGACCATAAAAGTTGATCAAAACTATGCTCATAATATATCAAAACGAAGAGCACGAAAAACTAGACTCAACGCAAAAAACCAAGGTGAAAAATTCTTCACCGTTTGCCCGTACGAGCCATTTGAAGTTACAATTTTTTTTTAAAGGAATCAAAATCAATCCAAACCAGCAGGTTCGGGCATATTAGTTCCGGGTCAAAATTAGGGTCAATTGGTCAACGACCTGGTCAACCTTTGACTGAGTCAAATAGAGTTGTTCATGAGTTGAGCCACTGCATCCCGGGTCAACTCGGTAGGGTTTCCGAGTTGACCTGGCAATGATTTGTTGCCATTTTTTTTTTTTTTGAAAAAAAAAACAATTTTTTTTCTCTCTCCTCCAGTAGTCTGTTTCTGGCGGTGCATGCCAACGCGTCCGGTGGTTTTCGGTGACTTGAGGCATACCGTCGTGACCATCTTCTCGTGATCTACAACTTTTGTGAAGAAAGTTTTTCCATATGGGATCTTTAAGTAAGAGTAAAATAATGATTTTCATAAATTGAAACTCAAATTTTTTTTTTTTAAATAATTTCTTGATTCTAACATCATAGTGTAGACTCTGATACCAATTGTTAGTGATTCTAAATTCTAGAATCATTTGAATGACCTATAGTGTATAGAATATAATAATGAATAATGAAAAGAAATCGATCACATACCCGTTGAGCGTGAATAAAGTCTCTAAATCAAGGTTGACGCTTGTACCACGAACTATGATGAAGAACCATGCAATATGGGTCCTTCTACTGAGATCTTCTGCAACCTCTTACTATCTTACTATGGGATCTTCTCTTTGTCTCTACAGTAGCTCTGTGAGAAAACAGTGCTCCCAAAATATTATTATGATAAGTAATAGTTGCAGGGACCGTCAGTATTCTATATATAATAGAATTCCTAAACCCTATTCCATTCCCACAATAAATAGGGCTAGAAGTTTCCTAATTAGAGTGGTCCTTATTCTCTTGGACCCAATAGGTCAATCAATATCATTTAAGCCCACATAAGAGTCCTAACAGTAATCACTAATAAATAAAGTATAAATGATTGTACGAAACCATTGGCTTTAACAAGCAAAACATTACTATATTATTAGAAATCAGATTTAACTTGAATCTTCTTTAGTTGTGCTTTACTTCAACTAATTAATAAGAACCAACTCTTGGAGGAAAAAGATCCTCTCCAACACCAACGATCCTCTAATGATTCTCTAACTATCCATCCAATGGTTGGGAGTGCTTGGACAAGTATCCCCAGGTGTTGGCAGGTGTTGGGATGCGCGACCAAGCCCTCCCAATCCTTGGATGAATCATTGGAGGGTGGTTAGAGCAGTCGTTGGAGAGGAGCCAGATCCACGGAGAAGGGAAATAAGGGCCCCCTAAGCCAAGCTAGGGGCAGTAGGGGATTGAGATCGGGCTGGGCAAACAATCAACATTAGCTTCTAGGGATAGAAGCAGCTCCAGTTGCTCCAACCATTATAGTGGACCAATTGAGACTAAATACCTGCCTTCACTATGTGCCATAAATGTTCTATTCAGTTGCAAGTAAAGGGAAAGGAAGCGAAATCAGTTTTAAAAATCAAATGGAAGTTTTGTAATCCCGATTGTGTGTATCTAAAATTCTGATCATATATGGTAATTAATTATACTTTTCATATGTAATCTTTATTTTACTTTTCAAATATAAAAACGTTCGATAGGAAAGTAAAGTAAAACTTAATAACAAGGTTTGGAAAGATTTAGACAATAATGTGAGTTAATGATTTCAAAATCTTATACTTTAGTATTGATCTAATTTCACTTTCTTTCCCTTTATTTCCCCTGCAACCAAATGAAGCCAAAGTGTTCCAACCTGTGAAAATGCTGGAAGATTGTGCTTTTCATTGATTCTTGTTAGTGTTTGAAGATTATGCTTTCTATCAATCCTCCATAATCCTGATTTGATGATGTGAGATTCAACTTAGAATCTGAATATAAACACAAAAAGAGGGGGGGGGGGGGGAACTCAATTTAGTGTGTGAGAACCAACAAGGCAGTAGAACTTTTGGTGTCTTTCCAAATAGTTGAAGGGTCCTTTTGGGATGAATCTGTTGTTCTATAGAAAGCTGCAAGCTGCAATGATCATTGTATAGTAGGATGCTGGTGATTACACATATGAGAATTATTTAAGGGTGGGGGGGAAGGAGGGGACAATCCAATAGTTTATTTGTGAAAGGTAATTTTGTAGATTCCATTCCTCACACACCCAAATTTAAGATGTTCATCAGCCATTAAAGTTACAATAATATGGCAGCAAAAGAAAAAGAAAAGAACTAGCCAGTATAATGAAACCAAGATGGGTTTGTGAATTTCAGAATTTTATAATCTTCTTTGCATTTAAAACTAACAATGGAAGATGGGGTTGTGAAGAATTTATATTAAATTTCATTAGGATAAAGAGTCATTCATTATGATATTTAATAATTACCTGTGGGTGTTCTTTATTTTTTCTTTTCTATCTGTTATTTGTTGTTTTCTTATGCAGAGAAAGGATTTTTGGGGCCTCTAAAGTCTCAATAGATTCTAAACCAGAGTCGGATTGCAGTGAAGAATGATAAAATAAGATATCATTTCAAAATATATTGAACTTCATCTTGTTATCTTCTTGCTTGTTCAAGACAAACAACAAGTGGATCCTATAACAATAATACAATGGTACTGATTTCCTGGATATGGAGTGTGGGACTTGAGGTATAAGAGATCCTAATACAAGTGTTTTTTGTTTTTTGTTTTTTTGTTTTTTTTGTTTTTTTATTTTAAATAAGGCTACATTTTATTTTGAAGAACACTGTAAATTATAATAAATTCTTCAACATAACGGGTTTTTTTTTGGGTAAAACATAACGGATTGAGAGCGATGTTGATATTTTGGCTCTTGGTTTTT
This sequence comes from Macadamia integrifolia, assembly GCF_013358625.1. Taxonomy (NCBI): domain Eukaryota; kingdom Viridiplantae; phylum Streptophyta; class Magnoliopsida; order Proteales; family Proteaceae; genus Macadamia; species Macadamia integrifolia. The sequence continues at coordinate 20,644,773 of NC_056570.1, forward strand.
AATTTCCCACTTGCCAATAGACTATGGTAGTATCAAAGATTAAAATGAAAATACCACAACTTCTCTTTGCAAACAATTTTTTATTTCTTTTTATAACTCTTTATTGTTTGATTTGTAGTCTATTAATTTGCGATTAAAGATGGGAGGTTTTGAGGATTAAACTCGAATCCAAACCCTCATGGTGACTAGGACACGAAGAATCTAAAGATGGGTCTAGAATATGCTTGTAGATCGCAGGGTGATTTCTTAATCTCGGAATAAGAGTCCCTTTTGTTGGTGGTGGAGTTCACTTTACGATGGAATCTTACCCTTAAGGTTTTTTGCAACCTTTCATCCTTGGAGTTTTTTCACGCACAGTTCTTGTTAGGGGAGTAAATGCATCCAAGTAAAAGTTATGGCTGTAGAGACCATTAGTTTCTATCTATATACAGTCCTTAACCCGAATCTATTCCCACAATGGATTGGACCAAAAATATCTCACTGGAATGGGTCAAATAGGAATGGATCCAATAGATCATTTTGAATCAGTTAAGCCCAAAACTCAACACAGAGACCATGCGGTCTTGCTACAAAGTGAAACAGTGATTTGTCTTACATCGCATATTCAATGCACTGCACATAAAATCATCTGTTTGTAAGGCTCATGTTAATTTAATGGAGGGGGTCTCCTAGAGATCCTATTTGGCCATTCACTCCATCCAACACTCTTAACAAACAATGGCCGATCATTTTATCCTAATGGGGAAAAAAAGGGAAAAGAAAATGAACTATCTTCAATGAAAACATTAAAGACACAGGACTGTTGGTTCTTATTCTTTAAGTTTTGAGTTTATGGTATCAAAATGTGTAAATGATCTCTTGAGGTTGAAGAGCGAAATTGATGTCTATAAAAATGGGTGATCTTGGAATTCCACTCTAGGATTATTAATGAAGATAAATATTCTTCACAAGTTGCATTGATCCGGGTTTGGCCCATTGTGCCAGTCAAAATCATAAAAGATTTTTCAGAAATATTAACTTAGTTTTCTTAGGGGCCATTTCTGATCAGCTACAATGACAAAATGTAACTCAAATGTAACTCACCATTATCTCTCATGTAATGATTGTTATTTTTTTCCTCAGAGAAAGTTTCACTCTTGAGAAAACATTTTCATTCAAATTTTGATTTTTTTTTCCAGCATTTTTGGTCCAAAAGTTTTTTTTTTTTCTAAACCCATATTGTTCTTGGCTTGAGAAACAAAAAACTGAAGAAGAAAAAAAAAGAAAAAAAAAAAGGGCAATTCTTGTACATTTGGAGAATCTTAGCTCCTTGAAATCTAACCTAAATTCTTTTAAAGAGTAACTATACTTTTAAGTTAGGGATAAAAAAGGGTTTTTAAGATAATATGAATGTCACTTGTTATTATGTCATCATCAAAAGCTGTCATTGTCTTATACGTTTTTTGAGTATACATGTCAAATAACAGGATTTACACTCTTTAAAAAAAAAAAATTCCAAATTATTTAACAGCTCAAGGGATATAGCATGTTTTTTTCTTGGTTGAGCAATAATACACTATTAAATAAGGTTTTATTGCAGTTTCATTAGGAAGATACACCTTCAATAGTTTTAAGTGTTGATGGTGCCTACTTTAGAGCCTATAAGGACATTGAAGAATTATACTAAGCACTACCAAACAAGTATTCAATTAAATTCCTTAGAGTACCAATCATTGTCCTATCGACGTGCAGTATTTGAGCGATTTTCTTGTAGTGCGTGTGTCATACCATAGAAAAAAAAATCATAATTGAGGTCCTTGCTACGTGGATTTATTAGTATCAGCAACATCACCAGTACTTCTTGTACTGCTACTAATACATACATGTACTGCTATTAATACCACATACCGCTACAGGCACTAGCATCACCTCACCAATAACAGAGCAGGATTTAGATTAGCCTACTTGTAACCCTAAAGATAAAATCACAATATTATAATTTACTACAAGGTATTGAATCATGGAGAGGATCTTAGCTTTTACACAAATCCAACCCATTTTGTGGGGTTAGCACTTTTCTTCCATCATACATGAAATGCATGTTTCCTAGTGATGCGTAACTATAATTTCTCTTAACTTTAATATTCTTTAAAAAAGAAAAAAAAAAATGGAGAGGAAGAAATAAATCTTTTTGCTCGAAACTAAATCTATAATCACTAAAACTCACTGTATTGATAACAATGGCTTTGATTAAGATTATAAGCTAAAACACAATCAAATGAGCTCATAAGCTACGATATTAACTACTGAGTAGTGAATATGTAACATCTCAAATATGGAAAAGCTTCCAATTAAGGATTCCCCTACTGATCTATTGAGGCTATGATCATGACTGAACATAAAATATCACGATTAGATGGTTGGAATCCATTAGGTCAACCAACTAATCACATTATTTGTATACTAAAACACGTAACTTGTACCCTGCAATGAATCCAGCCAACAATTTCTTTAGGTTGCCGATAATTTTCCTTCATGGTTGGAAGTCATCATACGTAATCATACCACTGGATTGGATGGCCGGAACATAATTTTTAATAGCTCAATCTCTAGATCATTTTTTTATAACCCTAACCTAGCTAGTATTTTATTCAAAATATTACTATTATGCTTTTGGAAGTTCTAAGCACCACAGTTTAATATTATTAACAGGAGGTCCCCAAAAGGGGGGGGGGAGGGGGGGGCACGTTCATAAGCGAACCCTAGAATGAATGATTATTGCACTTGAATATTTGTTTAAAAAAAAATAACTAAAATGAGACCTGTTGATTAATTACTAATCATATCAAGTTATCAACTAAAATTTTCAATTTTCAAACCCCCCCCCCCAAAAAAAAATTTATATTTTCTGCAAGTGTTAGAGCACTAATCAGAAGAGGGTACTCATGTAGTGAAGCTCAGAGTTGCTGTGATTACAGTAAAATGCTCAAGCACTGATTTTAAAACGTAGGGGACCAATCTTTGTGCTCCATCCATTAGTAATCTTTCAAATCTATAGAGTACATGAATTAACAGTAAATAATCTGATTATTAATACTATGATGTTTCTGATTGATTCTCTAGTGGTAGGTGTAGGAGTTTATTTGTTTAAATCAAAGGGAATAGAGAACAAAAGAAACACACATAAGCATTGGCTCTCATGGAAATGACAAAAATATTAGTGATTGGGAAACTATGAACAATTTCTTGTCATTATAACCTATTTTCCATTGACACTTTTGCATTGGACACTGTAATGTGATGCACTTTTTCATTTTCTATTGACAATTTCTTGTCATTATAACCTATTCGCTATTGACACTTTTGCATTGGACAGTGTAATGTGATGCACTTTTTAATTTTCTATTGACACTTTTTTGCATTGGACACTGTAAAGTGATGCACTTTTCGATTTTCTTAACATGAAAAAGGTACAAAAGACCACATCTTAATGATCCTTTCCCTCATTCCAGTTTGGATGAGGGGACCAATTAAGGGCACGGCCTATTTAGATGTTGGATGTCAGATCAGCGGGAGCATGAGGGATATTTATCAAATTGTGGTTTTTTTAAGTATGGATGTTAATATTAATTCAAACCTAAAGGTTCACAGCTAGTTTGCACAAAAGAAAAATTATTTCTCGTTTTTAATTTGGTTTCTTTTTAATAATTAACCTTTATCTGGATGGTAGTTTAAGTTGAAATCCTTTCCTATTTAAGCTGAGTGCTTACTATTTTTTTTTTCGTTAGAAATTCATAACTTGTATTAAAAAAGAAGAAAAATATATATCAAGATAAAACAGTACATCAAGATAAAAATTGAGCAAGAAGAAAAGACACCACCTTCGGCATTGCCATTAGCAGGGAACCTTCTCACTTGCAAAAAAGAAATCTGACCCTGATTCACTCCTCTTCACTTTCGGCATTGTCATCAGCAAAAAGGAGAGAATCCACTAACAGAATCTGTATCAAGTCTTGATGCAGCATCATGCTCAAATTCTTTTCCAATTGAGAGAGGAAAAGATATATTGCGTCTAGAGAAACTAGTTTTTGCAGCCTCCGTTGCAAGATAATTTGCAATTGGGTTCGCCTCTCTATAGCAATGAGAGATCTTCTAGGATGTTAAATTGAGAAAATGTTGTAGAGCAACCCAGTCCTCCATTGCATACCATGGAATGTTTATTGATTGAACCAAAATCACCACTGCTAGTGAATCAGTTTCAATCCATAGTGAGTTCATTCCAAAATCACTTCCCATTTTTGTATCTTCAATGAGAGCTTGAAATTCAGCGAAGTAGTTTGTCCAAGTTCCAATAAACAAACTGAACAATCTCGTAACACTTCTTGATTGATCCCTTACTATACCTCCCACACCAGCTCTTCTTGAGTTGCCCAACGAACAACCATCAATGTTTAACTTGGTCGAACCCCTTTGAGGCTTACACCAGAAGATTTCTAGAATTTTTCTCGGCCTTGAGGGAGAGCTCTTCAGCCCCAGGCGATGACTAACAATGAGGTCAGCTTGTGTTTGAATTGTCATGATATGGCTGCCACAGGAATCCTTCGACTCTGATTTTATTCTCTCAACTAGGAGGACCGAAGTCATTGCTTTCCCTTCTTAACTCCTACTGTTACGTTCTCTCCAGATATTATCAGCCACTATAACAAAAGACGACGACCAAACATCCTTCAGCCTCATTATTCACTTCTTTCTAATCCACCATTGCAACAAATGTCAAATTACTAGGTGTAGGCCAAGAAAGACCAAAGCAATTCAACATTTTCTCCCATATTCCCACCGAATAATTACACTACAAAGACATGCTGTAATGTCTACATGTTAGAGCCACATAAACAACATCTAGAAGCAAGGGAAACACCTTTCGCTGCTATTATCTCATCTGTCGGGAGCCTCCTGTGCATAAGCCGCCACCCAAAGGTCTAGGCTGCAAGTTCTGCATCCATATCATAGAGAACAATGGTACTTCCGGGTTTTTCTTTTGCAACTCATTCAAGGCAAAGGAAGTAGTGTAGACCCCAGAAGTGGTACCACCCCAGAAGCAACGATTGTCTACTTCATGTTGAGGAATGATAATCTTCTTTATCAACTCAAACCCACTTCTAAATGCATTAGAGTGAGTCTCAGGAATTTCCCATTGGTTATTCTTGATTAGATCAGCCACTAGCAGAGTTGAGTGATTTACGTCACTTTCTTGCATATTACACAACTCAGCTACAAAGATCCCTCCTACCCACTTGTCCCTCCGCAACTTAATGGATTTTCCATTCCCTACTACCCATATTTTCATGCTAGAGATAAAACTCCACACAATTTTCAGCCCTGGCGAAACAAAGGATGATTTAAAGGTCTTTCTGGGATTACCATTCTTGGTATATCGAGCTCTGAATAAAAGGCTCATCTTTGATTTCCCATGTTTGATGCCCCAAGATTGCTTGCAAAGAAGGGCCATGTTAACATCCCTAAGCGTACGGATGCCTAGACCCCCTTTCTCCTTCGGTCTACACATGATGTCCCATTTAACTGTCACAGCCTTCACAGTCTCCACATTGCCCGTCCAGATGAAATTGCACATCCATTGTTCTACTTTTTGTATCAGCTAGCTAGGCCACCAGTAAACCGAGAAACTGTGAACAAGCATTCCTGCTATTATTGATTTCACAAGTTGAACTCTCCCAGCCATTGAAAGGATTTTCCCTTTCCATCCAGACATCCGATCTTTAACCTTGTTCAGCACATACAACAATGACTGTTTCTTCACTCTACCCTTAAGAATTTCCACACCAATGTACCTTGCTAGAAAATTGCATATTGATATACCCAGAGTCTGAGATTCGCTGCTTACACCCAGCAAGAATACACCCCATAAAAATTTTACTCTTTTCTAAGTTGATACTCTGCCCTAAGAATTCCTGGTACTGAATCAAAAAGTCATTGAATTTTTTGACATAATTCATTGATGCATTCATAAAGAAGAAAATGTCATATGCAAATAGAAGATGAGCAGGCATTTGCACACCTCTGGGGCCTCTCAGTTTTAATTTTCCCTTCCATCACCAATCTGTTCATCCCCCAACAAAACACTTTCTTATCCAGAATAAAGAGAATAGGCGAAATTGGATCCCCTTGGCAAAGTCCCCTCTCTACTCCAAAGAACCCAATCGAACCTCCATTTAGAAGGATGGAAATTTTAGAAGAATAAAGTATTTGATATATCCAATTAACCAAAATCTCCGAGAAACTAAATTTTTGCAACACTTGGAGAATGAAATTCCAAGACAGACTGTCGAAGGCCTTTTTATGTCAATCTTCACCCCCATCCCTTCTCCTTGAGTAGAGTCATGCATAATGTTGGCCAACTCAGAAACTAAGCTGATATTAGTGTGGATGGCCTTACCTCTCTGGAAAGCTCCCTGCTCTTCAAAAATAAGTCTAGGAAAAAAAAAATGGGATAATCTAGTTGTGAGAATTTTCGACAAGATTTTGTAGAAAAAATTACCTATGCATAAAGGCCTATATTTATCAAGGGACTCTGCTCCTTCAATTTTTAGAATTAAAACTTGGAAATTGTTGTTCATACCTTTAGGCATATGTCCTGCTACAAAGAACTCTCTGACTGCTCGAATAAAATCATCAGCCACCACCTCCTAGCAATGCCAAAAAAAAAAAACACCAAGGAACCCGTCTGGACCTAGAGAGTTGTCAGGGTCTAAGTCCCAAACTGTCTTTTTTTTATTTCTACAGCCCTGGAATCAGATTTAAGGAGAGAAGATCCACTTCATCAATCAACTTTGGAATGCAATCCATTAACTCCTCGAGTTCCACCACAGGGGTGCTCTTGTGAAATTCTTCATAAAATTAAGATAGAATCTAGCTTTAATTATCATGTTAGATTTCAACCACTACAACAAATTATCAGGATTCATTAGAGTTGAAATTCTAGAAATTTGTCTGTAATTTCTAACTCATATTGTGATCAATGTAGTTGGTTCTAGGAGATACAAAGATAAAGGGTGCATGGTTCGTAATCTCGGATCAAAATCAGTGAATTCAACTTGATTGGATTAATATTGGTCGAGATCGATCCTAAGTCTTGACCAATTCGATACCAATCCACTAGTATGACCAACCAAGGGTAAAAATGTAATAAAAACCATTTTCTTAACTCCAAAACTTCAGGTGGAGATCTCAATCCCTGTCGTATATGACAATTGAAGTTGTAAGATGGAGGATGCAATTCTCCAAATGGACAAGTAATTCTCTGTTATCCAATGTGAAGTTCTCGTCAATTAAGCCTCATGTTCCAAAATAAAATTACTTCCCTTACAAAATGGAGCAAATTTATATCATTGAAGACTTCACTCTTTTCGCAACTCCACTTGTGTTCCGATCACAGGTTTCAAAAGAGACTTGATAAGGTTAATATAATCTTGGTTCCCTCACCTTGTGAACGGATTCATCCGGGGTTGAGTTCTTTCAAGTTCGTATCAACTTGGTTACCAACACCTTATGAACATTCTAATCCAAGTTAAGAAAACTAATCACCAGTGAAATCAATTTTCCCTCTTAAATCATTACTTAAAAAGCTTGTTTCTACCATATACAATGCAGATACTGCAAATTCTGACATAAGAATGCTGAAATTAATCATATATTAACCCTTGAACTCACTGGCAATCGAGGAAAAAATTGCATGCCAAACTGGCAATTTTGCCATCTTCTTATGTCAAGGTTATCGTGGTACTTGGCAACATTCCCTTCATGCTCTCCCTTAAACCTTCACCCTAGAATTAAACCAGTCGATGATGTACTTGGCAATATCCTCTCGTTCAGGCTCGAAAAGGAGATCATGTAAGAATCCTTCATACAATTTGATCGATTTGTCAGTTGATGAAGCTTCTTCAAACAATTTTAGTGAACCTTCAGGATCAGTAAGAGTATCAGCAGTGCCATGGAGAACTAGAAATGGTACACTTAGTTTTCTTAAGTTCTGCTGCAAATAGGTTGTGATTCGCAGAATCTCTGAGCCAGTCCTGATCCTCATTGAACCAGTGTAAACAAGTGGGTCTGAGTACTTGGCTACTAGTGCCTCGGGGTCACGAGAGACTGGCATTCCCTTCTTATTTGCACCCCTGAATTGATACCTTGGTAATAATAATGAGAAAATAGGAGCCAGCATCTACTACAAAGGAAAAAATTGAATTAGTGGTTGCCAGTCATGAACATGACTAAGAAAAATGTTTTGAGGCAAACCATAAATTGGACTTCTGGCCTAAAGAGGCAGCTGGAGAAAATTCTTACCCCAACGATTGGATGGGATGCCTGAACTCGTAGCGCTGGTGAAGTGAACACCACACCTTCTATGAGGGCTTTAATCTTTGGATCTAACAATGCCTTTCATTTTCCACAAAGAAAAAAAAAAAAAAAAAAAAAAAAAGACCAATAAATATGAGTAAATATATGGTCCTCCCTCCCTCAGTTCTTTTGTTTGTGATAAAGAAGGTTAATTGAAGGGCCATTCATCAGATCGGATCTTACCTTTAAGACAATGGCTGCACCTGTGGAATGTCCAAAGCAAAAACATGGAAGACCGGGATTTTCTGTGGTGACCTTCTTGACAAATGCTTTCTGAAAATATCTAAAAGTATTAAGTTCAGTCATATACACACAGTCCTCTTGTAAATAAATTTCGTGAGAGAGAATATACCATGTCGCTAACAGCATGATCAAGAGAATGTACGTAGCCATGCAGCCCATCACTTCCTCCATGTCCTGAGAAAGAAGAAAAGCAGAACTCTTTATCAAGCAAGGGCAAACAAGTCTTAAGGCATTCTCAAATGGCATGTACCAGGGTTATAAAGCTATAAAGTCTAATAAGTTGGTCTGTGTTATGAAAATACTTCTAGAAGATGGAATTTATTTACACACTAACAGAAGTTCAAAAATATGATCACACACACAAAGCTTAACCAGCTCAACTGAGCAGAATTGATTCAGTTTTGGCTAGCATAAGCTTTGTATTTGCTAACTTCTTTCTGTTCCAAACATATGAAAGTCTCAATGGTATTTCTAACTAATAGATTTGACTTCGGAATTCAACTCGGAACGAACTAGTGAAGTAACAATAATCAAAATAAATAAGCATAAAATTACATAACGAGATGCATGGTCAAGAACTCAAAAGATTTAAATATAACTAGGATAATGAGAATAACAGTTTGTGTCTGGACACAAGCGCGACAGAGAGAAACCAAAATTCATCAAGAAAGCAGAGATCCACAAATCCATTTAAGTTTGATGCAAACTTACCAATCCAATCCATTCCATAAACTTTAAAGCCATTGGCATTAAGCTGCTTTGCAAAGTCGCTGTATCTGCCACTGTTTCAGAAAGTACGTCAAGTTTAGTCATCCAATTCTAATAACAAATTTGGAGCTTGGAGAAGAGAACACCACGCATACCTATGCTCATTCAGGCCATGTAAAATAATAGCAATTCCCCTGCAGAATATAAACATGTACATTAGTAGCTAGAAATAATGGGTTGCAGCTATGAAACATTGAGTCCAATGAATAAGATGAACTTGAAAAATACAGTACATATGAGGAAATGAATATTTGGATTGCAAAGTACTTTTCCTGGGGGCATAGCAACGAGCATAACATTTTTTTTTTTTATTTATTAATTCCCCCCTTCAGGTTAAGCTTAAGCATATTTAAGGAACTCATGAACTGAAAGCTAAAAAGGAAATTAACATACTCTACAAATAAAGATGCATTAACAAATAAACCCCACAGTCGGAAATTTCACACAACTCAACAAAGACACGTGATACTAGGGACCACATACAATTGACCGAGTGTTAAAAGTTTTTGAATCTACTTTGGCGCTTTAACTCTAACTTGTAGAAAAACATCAACTCTGATTTAATCATAGCAGACCAAACATTAAGGTCCCACCTCTCACCTCTTTCTTTTCGCGGAAGAAAACCATTGAGGTTCTGATTAGGTCTCATCTCTGAATCTACTCCATTACTTCTGTTCACTAACTTCCATTATGAAGGAACACATTAACTAATTTCTTTCTCCATCAATAAGGCAAAGTTCTAATTACCAATGTCTTACTCAAATATCTGAATTGGACAAATCAAGAGCATGTAATTCCAGATGTACTCAGGAAAAACAACTATATGGACATAAGATACACTTAAACCTCCACACAACTCAATAACTCAGTAAGCCTTATATCAACCATATGAGGTTGGCTTTTCAAATTCTGTTCTTCCATCCACTCAATTTAAGGTGATATCTCAAGTCAAACTAAAAAGCCCTTGTCACTTTTTACCCACATCAACCTAGGTGATATTCAGCCTTCTTGGGTCATAACACTTCCAAGTTGCATTGTCTCATTCCTTCCCTCTAGCATTCATCAGTCGTCATTGCACATAGCTGAACCAGCTCCATTGACTTCCCTCATCATCCCACAAATAGGTCCACTGAGTTCCACTGAATCAATCCATTTCTAATTCTATCCTTGTTAGCCTTGCTACTCAATGACCTCAGCATCCTCATTGGAACTACACTAATTTCATGCGTATGTTCATTTAGTACACAGCATTCAGATCTATAAAGCTTTCATGCTCTTACACTATTACATATAGTTCCCAACAAGACCATTAGGTTTCATTTGGATATGACAGAAATGAAGCTAACCAGTGCAAAAGTGTCTTTGAGGAAGGAATAAAAATTTATACCACCCAGAAATACGATAATCTGATGAATGACATTGTTAGGTTATATAAGGCCCCTGCTATTCCTAGTGCAGACACCATAGTTCTCATGCAAAAGAAGAACATCTGTAATGTTCTACAACTAAAAAGAGTGATGTGTTATTTAAGAGTTGCAACACATTCTCTGTTGAATCTACCTAAGAAAGAAATCGTCCAAATTCTGAAGGGTCATAGTTAATGAATACCATGATGAGTGCAAAAAAAAGAAGTTATGAAGTTAAATAGCTCTGCAGAATTTCCAGAAATGCTTTAGATCTTGGTAACATAATGTAGTTTTTGGTAGAGGAATATGAAATCAGAGATTGCTTCAGCCTGAAAAAGGATACAGTTATTTGCCTTCAAGTAATATTATCAGAAGGCTTGCAGATGTTTCTGCAGCTTCTAAGCTGTAGCTTCAGATTATGAGATCATATGCCCTAGTTTTATGGCATAGTCAAATAGGTAATGAGGAACACATCTGATTTTTTTCTAGTGAACTGGTCAGACAGCACTGCGTTTACATATGTTGTCATTCGTCCATTGTGCCTTCATGCAGAAAACCTGGTCGTTGTAACAATCTAATTACCATTTCTAACACTAGATCTATATGTTAGCTAGTTAATGGTTTAAGATAAGACTATTTATGTTTTATTTTAGCATTTCTTGGTGGTGCTCTTCTACAGCTTCATCTACATAGGCTCCTCAACTTCTGGAATTGAGAGACACCCTTCCAAGCCCGTGGAAGAACCGATCGCTAAAAACTATAACCAAATAGTTATCTACTAGCCGAGACCCAGAAAACAGAGCAAACGAAGGCTTCCAAGCCGGAGTGCCCTTCCACTTCGCCGGAGTGCGCTCAAAAGCAAACTCCGGAGACTGCGGATTCAGATTTGCCGGATGGGGATTCGGATTCTCTAGTTGAAGCTGCTAACGTGGATTCCTTTGCTTCTACGGGGGATTCAGATGTGGATTCTGAGTCTAATAAGTATCAGTGACAATTTTGAAGATTTTGACGCTTATTCTGTCATTTGTCCCCCGCCCCCTCCCTTCCCTTCCCTTCCCTTCCCTTCCCTTCCCTTCCCTTCCCTTCCCTTCTCACAAAACCAAAAGTTACCTGTAGATTTCCACAAATATTTGGCATGTTCCTTGACGGATGAAAGGAACAGCTAACCTGGGTAAGTAGATTCCAAGGATTTCCTAATCTGTCAACAGATTTCATCCCATAATTCTCAGGACATGCTGGATTCTCTTCACAGATGGGAGAAAGCTCTCTACTTGGGAAATGAATCTGTGGAAAGAAGGCTCCTTCGAGACTATAAAAGTATTGGATGGGCCAACTTCAACATTCTCAAAGGTGGTCTTAGTTTACTTGTTACGAATGGCACAGGTGGATATTCTGCAATGAATGCCAATATTCTGAAGGTGTACCCTGAATGACCTAAACATGAAAATCAGCAATAACAAATGAAGAAAGACTTACCCACATCCCCCCAAAAAAAATTGTTCCATTTATTATTGCTGATTTCAACAGTCTGAAGGTGTACCAGAATGACCTAAACATGAGACAAGCAATAAAATGAAGAAATCCTTACCCACCAACAATAAACAAAGGAGCTGAATATCAGCAATAATTCATCTACAACAGAGAAAGAAATTATACAATGTTAGCTAACATTTTTTGGTTTCATAAATGAATGAAACAGATTTAGATAAACATGGAAATTAAAGATGCAAGAAGATACAGTTCAGGATACAAAACTAAGAGGAGTGAGACAATCATTGAGGGTAACAGAAAATGAGGTATGCAGAAAAATGCTGATGGAGAGAAGGAGAAAAAAAAGAAAAGGGGGATGGGTTGGGAAACAGTAATTTCACCTAGTTGTAGCCAATGCCACTTTGGATTGTAGTATTGTTGCACAAATTAAAAAAGTGGTTAAATCAAGCATGGGAGACCTGGAAATATGCAGTTTTCATTTTTACAATTTTTTTTAAAGACCTCCCCCCCCCCCCCCCCCCCCAAAAAAAAAAAAAAAAAAATTGTTTTGCACTCGAACATAATACCAACAGTTGAACAAGCTCAGTCCGAATATTATCTAAGTTAGGGGGGGTGTTATAATTTCAGCATTTTATCAATTATATAAAAGAAAATTGAGAAATCCTTACATTCATAGAAGATAAGCTGGCCTAAACTCGGCTTGCAAAATGGAAGAAATGATCCAAACCTCTCTAATCGAAGGAAAAAAAAAAGCAGAAGCCTAGAATGTTATTTTCATTTAAAAACTCCATTGTTAAAGCTCCATAAAACCACCAATAGAGTTCGTGGTGCATGGGGAAAGATGCATCTGAATATCAGAAGTTTCTTCGGACATACATAAACCAAAGAATAACACGGCCAACAGCTTTTCCTACTGTCGATGGGGAGTCCCCTAAAACGGCCACATGTCAAATTTAATAGCCTACCACAACTATGTGGCCCAACATGTAAGGACCCTCCCCCCCTTTATGGTCCCTGATCTTCACATATAGTTAAATTCTTGAAACAACTATTAAGAATTGTTCTGACACCTGGCCATGAGGATTGGACTGAAATGAAAATAAACGCCTTTTTCAGAGAATTCATAAAGGATTGTTCTGGCATGTGCAGAAATGTGGATCGGAATGAAAACTAGATTATTCAAATAACATGTCCTTGAAGTTGGAGTCACCCACAGACCTTGCCATCTAGCAGATAGGCTGAGACAGCAGGAAGGTCTTCCAACTATGGTGCAGCTAGGGGATGCTTACTCATTTGACAAAAATTAACAACATTACTAGCTGGTACAAAAACTCATATCCAACAACTTCAATGAAGAAAGATGCCAAAAGAGAGAGAGAGAGAGAGAGAGAGAGAGAGAGAGAGAGAGAGAGGCTATTGTCTCCAACATAGTTTTTAGTGATGACTACAATGAATAAATTGGATTTTTATGACAGTTTTTATTGAACACACTAAACAAGTACTGATTTTCCATGATGTCAATATTTCTTGATAATCCAATTTGTCTACAACTAGCAGATTAAGAGAAAATACCTCACCAGAGCTTTTCTCAGGGTAGGAATTTACCAAGTATATTTTAGTTATACAACTTGCTTCCTAATTTTGTTTATTCAAACAACTTGCTTCCTACCCTCAAATAAATCTGTATCTGGAAAGGGGCTTGAAAAGGGTCAAGAATAAAGTATCCAGTGAACAGTTTCATCATGTTAGACATCTCGACCTCAGGTAAAGAATAGGAGTTAAACAACTCTCAAGAATTTATTCATATTCTTGGATCTATTTGAGTAGCCAAAAATCAGTTATATTATTGTTGAATGGTTCCTGAAATTCAAAGGGGTCAAATTGGTGGCACTGAACCAGCAAAGCTTGGATACTAAGCACTGACATGAAAAAATAGTTACATGACCAAAATTTGGTATATGTAAAGTGCTAAGAAAAAAAATTAGCACTAGTAAAAGGTGGAAAATTTAAAGGAAAATGGAATTAGGTACAGTCCATATTACCCAATCATGGTCCTTGTCAAAACCAAATTAATTTGGTAAGTCAGAAAATTATTTATCAACATACAATTCCATGCTTATGATTTCAATTATTTTGTTATTGCATTACTTGAATAAACTCAGGACCACTGTAACCAAGCAGCTCAGCTTCAATACTTCTAATGGATAACAAAAGTACTGGTAGGTTTTATCATTAAACTTAAAAGCCTGCAAAAAGGAACAGATCAATAGCACTGATGCAGATAGCACAACAGTCATACATCAATATAAATGTACACACAGTAACCAGCCCCACCATGTCAGATTTCATTTGGAACAAAGATAAAACAAAAAACTATTGCCGACAGAAAAATTTCTCCACAATGAAAAATGATGCAATGGTGTTGCTACCTCATCACAATAGAATGATACCAGCAAAGTAGACTCTACAATTCATAGATATTCATCCAACTGCGATGCAAGGGTGCATGCTTCCTCTGACACTATACCGTGACCTTGCCACTATGATAGCAGCACCATCAAAATTCAGAAGAAAACATAGAGGTTTAAGAAAAGGAAAGAGGAAGAAGAAAACTAATAATTAAACATTTTTAATTACAGATTATAAGAGAATAAAGAGGAATTTCTAGCAAAAAAAAAAGAATAAAGAGGAATATTTTTCCATCAACATGTGTGTTCAGACACGTAGGTGAGGACAGGCCCATATGGATGGAAAAATTACCAAGACAAAAGCCAGGATTCATTTGGGTATTGCAATCATAGGGGCATGCAGTGGAAAGAACTGCTGACTGAAAGAGAGATGCACACTATCATTAAACACATTACATGAAGCGTTTCTTATAAATTATATACACTCTAATCCCATAAACAGGAATGTAGGTAGGAAAATATGCTTCAATGGATATTTTGGGATGCAGGCTTGTATCAAAGTTTTAACCGCTCTAGAAAAAGCAACCATAATTAGTTCCCTACAAAACCAGCGACTTTTTTAATTCATCTTCCTCTGAACTGCAATTTTAAAGTTTAAAAACTTTAGAGACAACTGAAGCTGGAGAGTAGAAACAGTTATGAGCCTATAACTGTTCTGTGCTTGCATTAAAATAAGGGAAATGGAATCTCCTAATCAATGTGCTACCAAACCCTTTGTTTTTTTGGTACAGCTACCAAACCCATAAATGAGGTTAGGAGATAAGGCAAACAATCCTAATTTTGCTACATTCCTTAAATCAACAGAGACAAAAGAAAATAACAGAAGTAATAAATACATTAGACGAGGCATAACAATAAAACAACAAAAATAAATCGACCAGACGAATTAAAAATGGCTTACTTGATATTAATCAAAACAGGCGTCCACATCTGCGTGAATAGCGTCTCACCTCTAGAGGTGACGAAGAGGAAAATTTCTTTATCCGAGGTACTGTCCTTGTCCTGGGTAGCGCGCCTGATTGCAAGCGCTCTCCTTGCGGCCACCTCCTGTTCCGCCAAAACCGCCGAATTGCTCCTTCGAGGAACCATCGTCGCAGGGAGACGCACCACCGTAGTCTTCCGGAGACTACTAATTTCCTGCTTCTCATCCTTTGGCCATTTCTCAGCCGATACCATCACGCAGCGTCTCCGCCCTCGGAATGGCACGAGAAGGAGCATCACAAACGCATTAATCAGCATTACTAGACTCTTCAACACCCGCAGCGATAGCAGAGCATTTGCCCGTCCACTCGCTCCAGATGTGAAAAGCAGCGACAAAGAAGCGCCGGTCATCTTCCCCGTCGGTTCCATCGCCATTGAATACCTTCCTCTCAACGAATGAGATAATCTAACCTCAAATTTCTTATCAACAGAGAGCTTTTTCGCTCTCCCCTTGCCATAAAACTGTTTCCACGAAACAATAGTAAGCTCTGATTCTTTCACCGACAACGTGGGCCTCAAGCACAGCATGTGATAAGAAGAATCGCCGCTTGCAGGGCGAATGAAATCAATCAAAAAGCAAAGGAAGCAAATCTTCGGATAAATCTCCGCTAAATATAGAGAATCCAAAAATGGAAAAAAGCAGCGAATAATTTTCGACGATTCAACAAACTTTGTTTAATTCAAACACCAACCGAAGCGTAAGATTAAAAATATGAGAGCTTAAAACTAAGTTTTGCAGAACATTAATGGTGGAATAAGCGAAAGATTACAGAGATTCCGCTAAATAAGGAAACTGAAAACAGATTAAATTAGGGTTCCTATTCAGGAATTTGAAGAACGAATCGCGTCTCTGAGTCAGAGTAGCCTTTATCTCGCTCTTTCTGTACAGAGAGTAGTAGTAGGTTTATATATGGTTGAGCTGCCCTCGCTTTTCTGTTTAGCTAGTTCTCAAACTGAAATTAACTCGATGATTAAGGGAATGACACGTGGTGTCTAAGCCGACATGGCCTATTTTTTATTTTTTTTGGTAAAATATATATAAAAAGTCATGGCTGTCAGGAGACGTCTCGTCTCTACTGGTTTTTTTGGGCTTTCTTTGAATGCTGAGGGCCTTGGGTTTACACGTGTCCTGAGTTAAAGGCTTGTTGGTATAAGAGGTTTAGAAGCAAGCACTAAGCACGTAGAGTGTCGTGGGATTATTGGCTTGGTTGGTGTAAGAGTTTTGGAAGCATTAACACGTAGATAGCGACTTGTAAACAAAAATAAAAAAGATAACTTATTAAGAAACGAAAAGAAAATAAAAGAAATGAAATGAAATGAAATGAAATGGTAAGAAAAAAAAAAAAGGTTTGTAATTTGGTTATCATTAGATGATAAGAAAATGAAGGAAAAGAAAAGCTTTTATATATTTTTTTATACTTTCTTGTGATTTTAGCAAAAAAAAATTTTAGAATAAAAGATTTTGAATTTCAATACTTGAATCTTCTTTTGGATAGGACATGTTTAGTACGAAAAAAAAAAAAAAATTCTTAAATCAAGAAAAAAAATACAAAAAGAAAACTGAATGTCCTTTTCCTTTTTTTCTCTTGGGTACCATACACAGCCTTAACATGAGAGTTTAAAATTTGCATCGCAGTCAAAGAAATAGAATCTTAAAAGTATTTTTTAAAATAATAAGGTATTTGTAAACCCTAATGGAAAGTGAAGTATATTTATTTTTTTTGCGAAGATTAAAGGTTGTAGCTACTTGATAACAGTTAAATTTTGTTCTTGAACCCATGTACCCCCCTCACCCATCAAGTGGCCGTAAGATCACACGGTGACCCATTCATCATGGCCTTTGGGATATTCGATCATTATTTAACAATGGCAAGAGCCTCATGCATGGAATACGTCCATTTTGTGTTTCATAACATTTCCTTTTCTACATTACCAGTGGCCTTCATGTAGAAAACAAAACTTGATCAAAACATTATGAAATTGCGAGTAGAAGACTTGTTCATATGGCCAAAGCTTCTGGAAAACTAGCTGATTGTGAAATTGCAAGAATCTGCATACCTGTGTGATCACTGACAATGTATCCTAGTCGTTTATGTGAGAAATTCTGTGAGAAAGTTGCATCATAATTTATAGCTTGCATACAATTTGGGGAAGGGAATTCCATATCCTATTGAGATTTCTGATGTCAATCTAAGGCAAGTGGAGGTGGATTTAGATCTTCTCCATTGAGCGCATCGCCCATAGAGGCCTAGGTTCGTGACATGTAGAGGAAAAAAATCTCACGATAGTAAAGAAAGGAGAATGATTTTTACCCACTTAACCCATTCACTCCCTATTTTGACCCATACTCGATATGTTACTGATGGCATTGGATTTGAAGTGCATTGTATACAATTCTTTATGATTGTTAGATTTGTTTCCTCCACGTATCACACATCTAGGCCTTTATAAGCACTCTATGGAGAGGATCTGGATCCAAATCCGAAAGAGGTGGGGGTTAAAGTGCTTGGCAGAATTCTTGATGGGTTGATTGTGACATTTGCATCACCTCAACTAGTGACCAGATCTTTCAACCAAAAATGAAATTGGTTTGAACTCTCCAAACAACAAAAGAAGGAATGGAGTCCTAAGATATCATGGTTATACTCCATCCTTGACTCTTTGGGTGAAATTTAAAATTCTCAAAATATGGTGCAATACATACGAGTGCTCGTCAAAGAAAAGACTTGATTTTTGGCAAGATCTAGCCACTCCAAATATGTTCCATACGTGTCAGGGATAAGTCTACATAAGCTATGGTAAGATGGGATCCTACTTTACTCAAAAAAAAAAGAAGGGGACCCTACTCCTCTCCATAGGGCCTAGAAAACAGAGAGTGATCCTAGGAGTGGGAGGACTAAGGCACTTGTCCTTAGGTCACCCCAGCTCTAGGATCACTCTCTGATCCCTGGGCTCTATGGAGAGGAATCCTATCTGATAAAAATGAGGATGGCCTAATAGATTCATCCACATTTGGTTGGAGAGAGGATGGTGTGCACTCTTACCTGGGAAAAGTCCATTAGTAGATCCCAACCCCACCTCCACCACCGCCCCACCCAAATTAAAAAACCCCCCCAAAAAAAAGAAAAAAAAAGGGTCCTCTCTTGGAGAGAGGTTGAGTTTAAGCGAGGGTTGCTTCTTTATCAGATGGATGGAAGAAAGTGTTCAAATAAAGTATGATTTCAAGTTATTATGTTTTCTTGGTTTATAAGCTGAGATACCCACTCTATATTGCAGGAATTCAACTTTCCCATGTGTTTACTTTTTACTTTTATTCTTATAAAAAAAAACTTTTTTTTTCTTTGCTATGTCAATTTCAAGCATTTATTGGTGAATAAAATTTAGTTCTTGCCCAGGTTATAGCCACCCCTAAAGTAGTCGAAAAAATGAAATCTTAAAAGATATTTTGGATAATACTAAAACTTAGGAGGGTATTTATGAACCTTTGGAAAAATGAATTATTTCATTTATTTGACTGTCAGTAGGGTTGCAGGCTGCAGCCAAGTAATTGTAACTTTAGTAACAACAAATTTTTTTTCCCTTTATTTATTCATACTTATTTCTTATCAAATTCTTGCTTAACTCTTTCATTGTCTTTCTTTTCAAACAATACAGGCGCACCAAACGGAACTTCTCTAGCTTAGACATTCTATAATAAGCCATCCATAATCATCCTAATAGTTCTGATTCTATGATTGGTAAATATCATTAGCTTGAGAGAAAAATTCTGATTCTATTATTGGTTAATATAATTAGCTTTAGATTCTCTCAGAATCATTCTTTATGCTTCCAAGATAACCAAGACATAACAATAAAAATATGATAAAATCAAGACTTGTGAAATAAAAATATTGTATGAATTGTTATAGCGCTTTTATTGTTTTGTCTTGCTTTTAATATGAATCATTGAAAAAGTCAATGCAGTATCCCTTGCTGCTTAAAAAAACTAAATTGCAAGCTTCTCATAAACAAACCATCAATTCTAGTAAGATTTGCAAATGAATTTTTTTATAGTTCGCTACATTAATTGATAATTCAAGATTCCATCGATTAAGGTAACAAAGTTTAGAAGTTAGAATAAAATCTTTCTAAAGATCGAGATGAGAATATATGGACATAGATTAAAATAATAAGGAGAAAGTACACTATTTGGTCACATGGCCACT
The DNA here is from genome assembly GCF_013358625.1 of Macadamia integrifolia. Taxonomy (NCBI): domain Eukaryota; kingdom Viridiplantae; phylum Streptophyta; class Magnoliopsida; order Proteales; family Proteaceae; genus Macadamia; species Macadamia integrifolia. The sequence goes on from NC_056570.1 coordinate 20,664,726, forward strand.
ACGTTAAAGCTTGGCCCAGTGCAATTGTGTGTACAAATATCCAACCAGAGGGGCGGAGACTCTTTTGCAACATCCTATGTTTAGGTGTAGTCAACACAATCGAAAAACGCTCGTTTTCCGAAAGAATAATGAATTGGCTCCAAAGAGTTGGACCAAGAGTTTACTAATTGAGGCCAAGTTTTTATTCAAAGATCAAAATCCATCAAATCAATTAATCATAGGTTTGGCCAAGCTTGTCGCTTCTAGGCCCAAATTTTTTTTTTTTCAGTAATTCTACCCCCTAATTGTTATGACCATCAAATGTTGAGGAAAAACTTAGGGTATATAGATATGTTACTTTGCTGATGCAGCTCGTGCTTGGCCAATGGGAGGATGTGTAGGAGCATCTTTAGTGTAAAGGCAGCACAGTCTTTTTGCACCCGTTGTGTCTAAGCGTGTACTGATGCTAACGGTAGCGTTCTTTCTTCCAAAAAATATTGACTATTTATGTGGTCATCCCAAGGGGCAAGCCGACAAGTTCTGTTCATTGTCCTACTCTAGGGAATTGTAATCATGGTTTAAAGAATAAATATCAGATTGGTCGTTGATTTGTATCAATATCGATGAAGGTTGATAGTGATATGTGCCTGCATATCGATGTAATGGTCTGATTCAAGGGTAAAGCTATAAAAAAATCATTAAGAATGAGGGTAAATGTATTTGATCCGTATTAGTATTAATGGAGATTGCAACCGTCACCAATATTGATTACTTAAATTATGCTCGTAATATCTCTTTGTCCCCCTAACAAGGATTTTTTTTGTTTTTTTTGGTAAACCTCCTAAAAAGGATTTATGAGAGGAAGCCGCTTTTTCTGTAGGGGGTGCTCAAAGTTAGGCCAAAATGTTGAGTGTTGTCGATGGAAATCACAGGGAATAGGTCCTCAAGGTGTGGCACAGGTGGATGATTGATTGAGGAATCAAGTGGACGAGCGCATTTGAACACCAGAAAGAAATGGCACAGAGATGGATCAACCCGAAAAGGGTACGACATTGGTTGTTCAAATGGGCTCTTCTTCCTTTGATATGATTAAACCAATCACAAATTCTTTGCATGGCTCTATTCACGTGAGTCCATATCCCCAAGGCCCTGTGGCTTTTAACAATATTTGGAAACCCATAAGGCGGCGTTTTGAGCCCGGTATGGGTGGCATTAGGGAAGAGATGCCAAAGTAGATAGAGGAAAAAGAAGAGGAGCACATTCACATTTCTAAAGAGGGAGAAACTTACACCTTTCCCCTCAACGTGGTGTGGATATATTTGGCATCGAGATTGACTAAGTACATGTTACATTCTAGATCTTGGCCATATGAGGACCTGGGGCCCTAGGTAATCCCAAGGATGATCTAAGAATGGTGGGTGGTCTGTATTGGATAACGGATTGTGGAAAGTTAGCTGGAGGTTTCAAAGCTTATAGTACATCCATTGGTAAACGTATTAAAGCAAGTAAATCTGAAGAACGACATTGGAAATTGTAGCTTAGATGATATAGTTCCCACAACTTCCACAGGTAGAGCAGAATAATGGTTCTCCGCTCATAGTGCATTATACAACGTCGAAATACTAGGTCCATGAGACCTCATAAATCTAACCCCTCTTGTTCTTAATGCATTTCCTATTCTGTAATGTGCCGGGTTTGGGGAATAAGCCTACTTGTAGGTGTCTGAAGGTTGTTACTTTGTCTTCTGGTATTGACTTGATGGCCATTTCAGAATCTAAAATTCCCTTTGCAAAAGCCAGTGTTATCATGAAGAGGATTGGTATGCATTCTTGTAGGGGTGTCAATCGATCGGTCCGGCTCGGTTTCGGTCTAGGTTGAGTCAGTTTCGGTGTGGGAAAGTTGAAACCGAAACCGAACCAATAAGAAAATTCCGGTTTCAGTTTGGTTTCGGTTTCAGTGCGGTTTGGTTTCGGTTTGTTTTCGGTTTCTTAAATCGATTTGTAACCGGGTTGATTTTGGTTTTTGGTCCAGTTTGGATTCGAATTTCCATACAAATGTATACAAAACTATGCAAATTTTGATTTTTTTTAATGAATTTTGGAGTGTTTCGGTTTCTTACCGGTTTGGTTTCAGTTTCGGTATGGGTTTTGAGCCGATTTTAGTTTGGTTTCGGGTTCATCCGGTTTCCGGTGCGGTTTGGTTTGGTTTTGGGGTTGCAATACTCCAAACTGAACCGAACCAATAAGGCTTCAGTTCGGTTCGGTCTGGTCCGTGTTGTTATCGGTTTGGTCCGGCCAGTTTTACCGGTTCGGTTTAGGAATTGACACCCCTACATTCTTGTATTTCAAATGGGGCCAATGGTGGCGACAGAGTTTGGATTTTTATGGAAGAATCATATTCATATCCAAGTCATGGATAGCCATATCTAGTACATAACTATTGCTTGCTTGCACTTGGCTTCAAATAACGAATCATTACTTACTTTTGTCCACGTTTTGCGTTCATCGGGGAAAGGCAATTGATGTGGGAGGAGTTGATCAATTTTGCTAGAATAGTTGACCAGGCATGGGGCAGTCTGTAAGGACTTTAATGCTATTTTGGCTCGATCTGAGAAGGTGAGAGCGTGGCCTCCTTGTTCTCAGTCGATGGAGGAGTTTAGTATGAATTTAGTATATTTTTTAATGAAGCTGCACTGGTCAATGTAGATTATGAGGGCAATGCATTCACATGGTCTAATCATTAGGAAGGGCGTTGTCTGGTGAAATCTCATTTGGATCGGTTCCTGTATAATTGTCTATAGTCGTCTCAATATCCTCTTTGTCGTATTCGCCACCTCAATAAAACCTGCTCTGATCATACTCCTATTTGGGTTGAGGTTGCGACAATATTGGCAGCCAGGATGTCATCATTTAAATTTTAAGAAATGTGGTTGAGGTTACGACAACATTGGCAGCTAGGATGTCATCATTTAAATTTTAAGAAATGTGGGTATCTCATCATGAGTTTTTGAATACTATGAAGGAAGTTTGGGATCAACTGGTCTATTGTTTGCCACTGCAAATTCTATTTTTTAAATTCAAGGAACTTCGGGTATGCCTTAAAACTTGGAATAAAGAATCGTTGATAATATTCAACAAAATGTTGGCAATGTAGAGGGTGAGTTTAGTCGGGATGAAGTGGATTATGATTTGAATCCAAGTGAAGCATCAAAGTGTGCTCTCCAAAATTCCCGTGCTATTCTTTAGAGAACTCTTCTCTAGAATCCAGAGTCTAATGACTTCAAGAAGGAGATAGGAACACGAGCTTCTTCTATGCAATGGTGAATGTCAGGCGAAAAAATAAAATAAAATAAAACTAAATAAATAAAAATAATATAAAACGAGTGAAGGGGTTTGGATCACTAGAGCAGAGGAAGTGAAAGTTGAGCAGTATATTATTTCTCGAAGCAGATGATACAATTATTTTTACTAGGGGATTGAAGGCCTCCCTGAAGCAAATAATGGGTTTAATTAGTAGATATTTCTTGGGGCAATTGGTGGATCATCATAAAAGTTGTTTCATTGTTGGTTCAAAAGTTTCGGAGGTCCGTGTGAAAATGGTGGGTGATGTCACTGGCTTTGTGCAGAAATTCTTGCCTATTACTTACTTAGGAGTTGTCTCTACTCTGGCAAATTAAAAATGAGATTTCTTGATGAATTGCTTGCAAAAGTTAGTAGTAAAGTGGCGGGTTGGAAATGGAAGCTTGATTAATCATGGTAAGCGACACCATTAGGTTGATTAGCAAAAAATTTGTAGGCCTTTGGAGGAGGGCGGCGTTGAAATCCGTTAGTGGAGTTTTTTGTTCAAGGCCGAGTTCTTAAAAGTGAGCATATTGCGTTAGCTAACTTCAAAGTAGTGGGATCGATGTCTTAAATAAAAGCTTTTGCCTTGAAAGAGCTTGTTTTATCGAAATCCAAATGGGTAGTTGGCTAGGGCGAGGTAAACTTTCGGCTGGATAATTGGTTAGGTGTGGGCTCAATTATTTATTTTGTAGATGGTGCCTTGCATGTGAACCTAAGTGCCCGAGTTAAGGAGGTAATAAATGCCGAAGTTGGTTGAGATCATAATATACTGAATGTAATTGATTCCCAAGATAATAGGGAAAATATTTTCATTTGCAATGTTATATTATCTCCCAGAGAATACCAATTGGTGTGGACGCCATCTCCAGATGGTAACTCATTGGTTTCCAAGTGCCTATGTTGCAAGAGCCATTGGAGAGAATTGGCCACTCATTGTTTGATGGTGGATTGGACAGCAGCAAAGGTTTGAGATGATTTTGAAAGACTGTTGGATGTAGAATTTATTCCAACCCATGACATTAGGAGCAAAATTTTTTTGGCAATCTAAGGCAAGGCCTAAGTGTGCTTGTGATTTCATAAAAAAATTATTACTATCACTAGTAGTTTGGAAGTTGTGGCGAGAGAGGCACAACTGAAGGCAGAAGGAGGGTGGTTGCACGGATGGGTGCATGAGATCCCTCTTCCACCTAAATTTAGTAAGTGCTCATTTATGAGAGAGAATATTATTTTGCATGTATTTAATATTCTATGGCTGAGCTGTGTGCTTTCAGGGATGGGTTAGGTTATGTACAGATATATGTCTCCAGATTTTTCTATTAGCTCTGGTTTTACCCAGATTGTGAATTCAATGTCCACGTATCTAGGTGATGATCCAACTCTTTAAAGAAGCACGAAGAACAAGGTAATAGAAACACAAAAAACAAGGTACCAAAAGCCATTAAATCATTGCCTAAACATATGCCGATCATATGGGCAGAACTTGAGCGATCACCGCTAAGGTGAAAAGCCGTATTTACACGCAAACAAAATAGGTAATTTTTTGGAAAAATTACATGATTACCCACTTTTGGGTTTTCCGTTACAAAATTATCCACAAAAAGTTTTGATCAACAAAAATACCCAAAATTAGGTTTGAATTTACAAAACTACCCACCCAAAGTTTCAGTTAACAAAACTACAAAAAATCGGGTTTGGGTTTACAAAACTACCCAAAATAGTAATTCTTCATGTTTCACATATAATTATGTATTTTTTTATTATTAAAACTTTGAGTGCATAGTTTTATAAACCCAAACTCAATTTTAGATATTTTTGTTAACTTAAACTTAAAATAGATAATTTTATAAAAAGAAACTAAAAGTAGGTAATTATGTAATTTTTCCTAATTTTTTTCTTTTGTAAATTTTGATAAGAGAATAGAATTGACCAACTCAATGGATTATGAGGCGTGTGGGACACTTATCTTTAATGCCACGTACATTGATCTGTACGGCCTTAACACGGGTAAAATACTTATCCACAGGGACCTGCGGGCCCAACGCGGAGAGAGAAAGAGCGAGAGAGAGAGAGGACCAAGAAAAGAAAACCATAAAAGGGGACCTTTACGAATATATAAATGGAGAAGTTGTTGACCTAACATCTTCAGAGTCGAATTGGGCCAAGCATCTTTTCAATCACAGCGTTTACCATTTTTGAATTCAAATTTTAAAAGAAACCAGGCAGGCAGGTAGATTACTTCTCACATTTTTTCAATTCCGAAATTTTGGTGGTTGTTGCAATTTGCAGTTGGCGTTTATATTGAGATTTGATTTTTAGAGGGGGTTTCTTCGTTGTTCTGTGTAAGAGAGATTGCTCCAATAAAGTTTTTGGACAAATTAGAAGTAGATGTCGACTCTAAATGTTCCTCCTATGCCTCCTCATCCCCGCGATGATGCCATTAAACTCAAGGCTGCTTTCAAGGGTACTCTTTCTCTCTTTCTCTGTCTTAATTATGTATATTTGTCTTTAAGCTGCTTGATAGTAGGTGTATCTCTGGGTTAAGAATCGTTGTTTGATTATGTGGGAAACGGGTGATCTGCTCCCTCTGATCATATATATTTGCTTTGTTTAATAGCTTCTGACACACGTTTCCTGCCAAGTAGGGCTGTTGGGTTTTTTTTTTCCTTCTAATTTCCTTTTCTAATTTGTAAAGTTGGATTTCTACCTTCATTGTTTCTCTTTGCTACCAGTAGTATCACTTTTATTATGCATGTATAAATGGATCCCGCCGTAAATATCATTGGGGTTTAGGAATTTGGGTTGCTTGGAGTTGTCCTCCATCTTGCCTTTCACTTGTACCCATAAGATTATTTTAAGATTCTTAATTTGTCCTCGACAATGCATTCTCCCACTCCGGTGCCTTGTCTTTACTAGAGACTCACAAGATCTTTATTTTGCTTTCTTCATTTAATCTGATGTTTACATAATCCCCCTTCCTAGCCGAGAGTCGAACTAATTAAATTATTTCTTTTAAATTTGAAAAAGAAATAAAAACATTAGTAGAAATTGAAGACATCAATGGAAAAGGAAAAAAATCTCTTGAATTGGAGAATCGGAATGAAAAAGAAAAAGAAAAATTGTACAAGGAGATCTTGAATTAGTTTCTACAAAGCAACAAAAAGATTTTGAAGAAGATTATGCTGGATTAGACATTCAAAAAGATAGAAAGGGGGGAGGCAATTCAAGAGCAATACAGAAGTGCGGTTAGAATCATTCTTGGAAAAAATATATATATATATATATATATATATTTCCCCCCTCCAAAAAAAAAAAAAAAAAAAAAAAAAAAAAAGGAAAAATATTTTGGCATCCAGAAGAAGGAATATAAAAAAGATACCATTGAAATGCACCATCTCAAGGTTTGTGAAAGGCAACAACGTTAGATGGGGTACACTTTAGGCTGGGGCTTACAACATTCACCCCGGGTGCTGCTAAGAAAGGGTGATGTGTTCTAGGGTAGGGAAGATAGAAATATTAGAACGCAAACCCACAAGACAGAATTACAATGATCCAGTCAAACACAATATGCAGAATAATAAAAGTCAAATAAAATAATATCCACTGGTCAGATGGAGCTGAACTTTGAATCAGATATTCCTTTTATACGAGGGTGAACTACCCGATAAATAAAACAGGTTTAACTCTCAACTCACTGGTTTGATGAACATCAAATTTAAGGCACAGAAAATGTCGACTTTGAGGAACAATATACTAAAGTAGGGCTTAATCCAAGGGCTGGAATGCTGAGAATAGACAGTTATATCCTGCAGCTAAATAATAAGTAAAAGTAGCTGTATCCAAAACCCTGCGATAACAATGGAGGTCAATGAACACTTGATGGTCATAGCACTAGGGAGCAGTTGACAGCCAAACGGACTATTTTGAATTCACCTCTATCAGGACACTATGAAAGTGGCATCTGCACTGGGTTATAGCCCTACGACCCTTTTTCTTCCAATTAGACTTGGTCTAGCGTGAGACAGAGGCTGAATCAAATAGATCATCTGAGAATCCTGATATTAGGTGTTGGATATGTCTGTTCTTTAAGAAGAAAAAGGGGGCACTAGGTCATCTGAGAATGCTGATATTAGGTGTAGAAATTTCTACTTTGTGTGACCGATAAAGTCATGTTCACTATTCTCTTGTATGAAGGTTGAATTGACATCTTATACATTTATAAATTGTAAAATGATCTACAGGAGTCTCATTGAGTAATAAAAAATTGTGGATTTAATTTCGTTCCAAAAAAGTATATATGACCTGCCTGCTTTTTGATAATGTTTTTCAGGATTTGGCTGTGACACTGCAGCAGTTATCAATATTGTCTCCCATCGTGATGCAATGCAGCGATCTTACATTCAACAAGAGTATAGAACCATGTATTCTGAGGACTTGATGAAACGGCTATCTTCAGAGCTTAGTGGTGATTGCAAGGTATCTATTGATGTCATCTTGCCATGTGGGGAAGAACTGATGATGAATAATGTTTTCTGTTGATTACTAATATGAAGAAGTTTAAGAAAAGAGTAAATGATTATGTAGCTTTGTATTCAAGTATCTGTCCAAGAGTCAGATCCCTCAGATCATTAAATCAAAGGATACAGGGAAATCAAAGGCCCACCAACAGGGTACAGATCATTAATACACAATACAGAATAATTATATATAATGAATCAGTGGGAAAGAAAATTGATATTCTAGATGCATTCATTACTTGTATTTAAAAATGAGAAATTTAGCTACAAATGCAGCAACTATGAGCTTGCGATTTGTTATCCAGGACTCCGAATGTGATTGTGTGCTCAAAACCTAAATGATGTACGAGAGTGACATCATAATAATGCCATTCCATAGTTTATTTTAGGTGGTGCATGTCCCATTGTCTAAACAATGGATGTGTAATGCATCCTTTGGTGTGTATTCCACACCCATTTTCAGGTGTTGTCTCCAAGATGGGTAGTATTTTGCTGAAATGTAAGTAGGGGTCCATGTTTGGAGTTTGTAATGTCTGAATATAAGAATCTAAAATATTGGATTTTGAATTTTGGATATATGTTCATTGAATTGATCTTTTTCGTATCTCAGAAAGCAGTTTCGCTTTGGATGCATAATCCAGTGGGACGTGATGCAGCTTTACTGAGGCAGTCGTTTACGGGAACCATTGATCTGGATGCCGTGACAGAGATAATATGCTCTCGTACCCCTTCTATGATACAGCAATTTAAACAGGCTTACTATGCAATGTTTGGTGGGTACCTAGAGCATGATATTGAAAATCATGCCTCAGGTGATCACAAAAAGGTCATTCTCTCTCTCTCTCTCTACAAAAGAACACATGCACAATTAATTTTTTTAGTTCATAAAGTTGTAGATGCTTTATTGATGACCAGCCTCTTTCATGAATTAGTAGATCAAATTGTATTATATACCTCTTCCTATACTAAATATGCTGCATGAGCATTTATTTTTGGTAAATTGATTCTTTTACATGGTTTGGCATTTTTTTTGGTTATTTTTAAGTACATTTGGGATGTGTTGACGAAGTGAAGTATCTCAAGTAGGTATATTGATGCATTTTTGTTGAGGTGTCGCCTAGGCAACAAGGTGATTTTTGGGAGGCAAGGTGTGCTCACCCCTTATTATGATCCTCCCCAGACACACAGTAGTGGTGGAAGCCTCGTGCATTGTGTACGCATTTTCTTTAATTTATAGTAATTCTTTTCTAACTAGAGGGTGGACCTCGACACAATGACAAGATTGCTCCATTGGGACCTAGTGGTTGTGGATTCGATTCGGGAAACAGCCTCTCCGCGAGGCGGGGTAAATCTACGTACATTATGATCTTCCCTAGACCTCACAATGGGGGGAGCCTCGTGCACTGAGTACACCCTTTTTTATAGTTGAAAAACAAAAAAAAGCAACCCAGTGCATGAGGCTCCCGCTACTGCGAGGTCTGGGAGGGGAAAGTTGTACGCAACCTTACCTCTTGCTTCACAGAAGAGGCTGTTTCCAGGTTTTGAATTTGTGACCAACATGTTGCAATAATGCAGCTTAACCGTTGTGCCACAGGCTCGCCCACTACCCTTTTTTATAGTAATGCTGTACTAATTGTTTGATAGGTGTATGTATACTGTTATGGTATATTGGAAACATTCTAATTAGGAAAAAAAAAAAGAGGGGAAGAGGTAGTTCAAAATTTGACCGAATTTCGCTAGTTTCGACATGCTTGAGACGAAATAGGCAAACCAAACGTAGCATAATTTCAGTCACAAAAATGCACTGTTTGGTCGAAAATTTGGTCATTTCAGTCATATCATCTATTTACCCCCTTGAATGGCCACGTGAAACACGGAAAAACACGCACTGATTCGATTGAGATTTAAATTTGATCTGACCAAAACAAGACCAAAATACAAGTTTTTGAACATTAGGGAAAAGAGAGGATCTGGAAGAAGAAGCTTTAAGCTCATGTCTATGTTTGAATGATGGAGGAGCTATTAAAACCGCCTCATCTGCTCCAAAAGCCTCAAAGTCATTTAAATCCAAGTCTAATCTGTCAATACTTAATTGTACAGTATTTACTAATGTAGGATTAGATTAGAAGAAACTAACTCTGCAGTTTATAACCCCAAACAATACAAATAAGAGTAAGAAACAAAGAAATAATACCATCAAATAAATCTCCAAGGATACAATACCCATAGAGGAGCAAAACCAGCCCAAAACCTAACCCGATAGGAGAGAGAAAGACCTGTTATAGAGCTGGAGAGAGAGGTGCGGCTAGGGCTGTAGGAGTCCGATTGAGTTGCACTCTTGGGCGTAGATAGTCCCTAGGGAGGGTACAAAAACCTCCAAAGTTGAGAAGATTTTGATGGTTGGTTGTGAAGTTACAAGCTTTCTTGATTTTTTGACCTAGGAGAAATAATCGTAGGCTTCAGGAGAGAGAATCAAATCTGGTTTGTAACTTGGACAGATCTGAACTTCTGAATACTCACAACAGTCGTATATTTCAACACCAGTAACTTTAGGATAAAATAGAAAGCTTTAAACAAGAAGAAACAAAGGGAAAAGTGGGGGAGGAGCGGCTGTCTCGATCTGGGCTTCTCACTCACAGCTATCCCGGCTGTTCTAAGCAATTGACTGTAATTATTCTTTATTCAAATATGCAATTATGAGTACATAGACTCCTCTATTTATTGAGGTTATAATAGCAATCAAACTACTATTAGGAGCTAGTTTCCCAATAGGACTAGACACTCCTACTTCAACTAGGAGCTAGTTTCCCAATAGGACTAGACACTCCTACTACAATTAGGAATTCAAAATTGGACTAGGAATAAGAAACCCATGTGGAAAACAAATAGAGTCCTAAGACAATTTGGACTTGACATACCACGTACTCAACTCGATGGGCCCAATGGCCCACTGATTAACAACTACTAATTATTCCCCTAGCCGATGGGCCCAATTGGGCCTTATTTGTACTTAGCCACTCAGGTGGACCAAGTAGGGGTTCGGCTGGCTTCTTGGTTGGACCCTAGCCACTCAGGTGGACTAAGGCTGGACCCTTCTTCCTCTCATATTTCCTTCCATAATGTGGATCTACATCAGCTCTCTCTTTCTTAGAATCATTCAACTCCGATGAATGGGTAAGGGACATGTAGTGCTCATAGAGGTCCGTGTCAAGGCGTTGAAAGTCATCGGCATGGATCTAAGTACAATCTTCTCATGGTCGACCTTTCCATTTGATGAGGAAGAAGTAGTACCCTTTGCCCCACGAACTGTGGTGAACTTGTTGTCGAGAATATCTTCGATGACATCATCTTTAGGGTTTTCAAATTGAGGAAGTTTCAGGGTGTGTTCAGTGTCACCGTCATCAGAATGGTGTCCCAAATATATCGTCAGATCAGCTACATTGAAGACATTGTTGATCTTTAGAGTAGGAGGTAGCTCTAGCATGTAAGCATTAGTGCCAATGCGCTTCAAGACCTTGTAGGGACCCATGTTCCAAGGATGGAGCTTGTGCACTGTACCAGGAGGAAACCTCAGGTGGAATTTGAACCATTACCAAATCACTAGGCTGAAATTCCACGTAGCGACGATGTCGATTGGCAGTTGCTTGGTATCCGTCATTGCTAACAGCGTTGCGATGACAAACATCAGCATGTACCTCCGTGATGTGTCTAAGAAACTCATCGGCTTCCACACTAATATGGGTCTGAGGTGGCAAAGGTACCAAGTCAACCGGTCATTAAGGTTGCAGTCCAAGGACAATCTCAAATGGTGTACGACCTGTGGTGCGGTTGACAGAACTATTATAGGCGAATTCAGTAATGTCCAGTATAGATGGCCAAGTCTTTTCATAGTCTCGGACTAAATATCGGAGTAAGTTGCCAAGACTTCTGTTCACCACTTCGGTCTGTCCGTCTATCTGAGGATGGAATGCAGTGGAGAACTTGAGTTTAATATTTTTTTTCAGCCATAGAGTCTTCCAGAAGTAGCTCATGAACTTGACATTCCTATCTGAAACAATTGTTTGTGGTAGACCATGTATGCGCACTATCTCTTTGAAAAAGAGTTTGACCAAGTGACTTGTATCAAGAGTCTTCTTGCACGGGATGAAGTGTGCCATCTTGGAGAGACGATCTACTACCACAAATATGGAATCATACCTTTCCTGTGTAGGTGGTAAGCCTAGGACAAAGTCCATGCTTATGTCTTGCCAAGGTGCGTGTGAAACGGGCAGTGGTGTGTACAATCCTGTATTCTTCTTTTCTCCTTTGGCAAGTTGACAAGTGCGGCATCTATGAATCACATGTTGCACATCCTTTAAGAGTTGAGGCCAAAAGTATAAGTCTTTCATTATGGAGTATGTTTTGTCCTTGCCAAAGTATCCACCCATTCCTCCTCCATGTAGCTCTCGAATCAAGTGATGTCTCAAAGAGGTGTTTGGGATGTAGAGGCCTTTGAAAAGATACCCATCATGTATAGCAAATTTGTCATCTCGTCCTTCTCCTTATAGGTTGTTGAATACTTCTGAAAAATCAGCATCACTAATGTACTCCTCTTTGATGTGTTCCACTCTCGCACTTTGTAGTGTGAAGGTGTTTATCATCATCACCTTTCGACTAAGTGTATCAGTCACTTGATTCTCCTTCCCAGCTTTGTACTTGAGAGCAAATACGTATCCTCGCAAGTATGAGATCCATTTAGCGTGTTGATCACTAATGGTCTTTTGTGACTGCAAGTATTTGAGTGCTTCATGATCCGAATAGAGCACAAACTCTTTGCCAATTAAGTAATGCCTCCAATGCTTAAGGATTTGAACAATGGCATAGAGTTCTAAATCATAGGTAGAATATCTTCTTTTTGCATCATTCAACTTTTCATTGTAGAAGGCAATCAGATGGCCCTCTTGCATAAGCACTCCTCCTATCCCAACATGTGATGCATCAGTAGCCACTTCAAACATAAGATCAAAATTGGGTAGTCTAAGCACTAGTGCTTCTGTCATCTTTTGTTTGATCAAGTTGAAAGCTTTAGTGGCTGCCGGAGTCCATTGAAATGGGACTTTTCCCCCTTTTGTGCATTCTGTAGTTGGGGCTACAACGACGCTGAAATTCCAGATGAATCATCAGTAAAATGAAGCAAGACCGTGAAAGCTACGAACCTCGGTCAAGGTCTTTGGAATAGGCCAATGAACGACACTTTTTACCTTCTCCGGATCAGCTTCTGTGCCTTGTGAAGACACAATAAAACCAAGGAAGATGACCTTGGGCAGCATAAAGGAACATTTCTTCAAGTTGATGTATAATTTTTCTGCCCGTAGTACTCTCATGATACGTCTTAGATGCTCCAAGTGTTCATTTTGTGCTTTGTTGTATATTAGTATGTCATCAAAGTACACTACGAGAAATTTGCCGATGAAGGGTCGTAGTACATGTGTCATCACCCTCATGAAAGTGCTAGGTGCATTGGTGAGGCCAAAAGGCATAACCTTCCACTCATACAGGCTTTCTTTTGTTTTGAAGGCTGTTTTCCATTCATCCCCTGGACAGATTTGAATTTGATGGTAGCCACTCCGTAGATCAATCTTTGAAAAGATGGAGGCTTCTGTCAACATGTCAAGCATATCATCCAAACGTGGAATAGGAAATCTGTACTTTACCGTGATTTTGTTAATGGTCTGGCTGTCAATGCACATATGCCATGATCCGTCTTTCTTTGGTGTCAATAGGGCTGGTACTGCACATGGACTCATGCTCTCAACCAAGAACCCTTTCTTTAATAAATCATCCACTTGTCTCTTGAGCTCGGCATGCTCTGTAGGACTGAGACGGTAAGTGGGCAGATTAGGGAGTACTGACCCAGGCACAAGGTCAATGACATGCTGAATATCCCTCATCGGTGGTAGTTTATCAGGCAATTCCTCTGGCACCAAATCTGAAAAATCAACAAGTAATTGTTTGAAATCAACAAGTAATTGTTTGATTTGTGGGGGATGTTTGGCCTCTATCACTGTTTCAGCAGCCTTGGTAACAAGAGCTATGATTAGGCCGGTTCTTCACCAAGGGTCAGGAATTCTCTATGGGGTAGTACGCATAGCTTGTTGTCCATACTGTTCTTCTTGCTGAAATTTTCTTTGTATGGTTGCTTCTTTTGCTCAGTGGTTGTTTTGGAAGAGGTCTTAGCAACATTCTTTAAGAGATGTTGTCTCCTTAGTTGGGAAGCCCTTAACTTGTCTTTTACCTGAGGTATATTGAGTGGGTTTAGAATAAATGGTTTGCCTTTGTGATCGAATATGCATTGGTTCTTAGTACCTCCCACTAGCACATTGTTGTCATACAACCAAGGCCTTCCAAGTAGTATATTAGTGAGGACCATGGGGATGACATCAAACCATACACTTTCTTCATAATCTGAGACCTTCAATGGGACTGGACACCATTGAGTTACAGCCATGGTGTTGCTGTCTAGAAGAGATACTTTGTATGGCTGTGGATGGGATTCAGTCTTAAGCTTTCCGTCAATGAAAAAGGCTTGAGATACCACATTCACACAACTTCCACTGTCTACAATCACTTGAGCTTTGTGATGTCCACTAGAAATTAAGGTGTAGAAGATATTGTGCCTCCTCTAGTCTTCACCCTTAGTTTCAGACACTAGGATTCTTGCAACCACATTGACATAAGCATGAGGATCATCATACTCTGGTGTAAGCTCATTTTCCAGTTCATCCTCCTCTCCTTCAACTGCAATATTAACAGTCCAATTGTTATCTTGAGGTTCGTGGATTTGTAAATCCGGATTGGATTCGATTGCACTGATGATAGAGTTGGATCGTCCTCGCTTAGGGCAGAATTTTGCCGTGTGTCCAGTCTTTCCACAACTGTAGCATGTTATAAATCCACTCTCCCTTCCCATTGGAGCCTTCCCCTTATCCTGTGTATCTTGTGGAGCTCGGGTAGGAAATCCAGCGAGTTTGGTTGGTACATAAGGCTTTTTGTTGTCAGTTGGCTGGATGTACCTTCTGGAGGTTGTTTTGATCAGATCCTCTGCTTCTAGTGATTTGTCAAAACGAGTACTTAAGGAAGGTATCTCGATCACACCAAGCTTCTCACGAATATCATACCTTAACCCCAGTTTGAAACGGGATATGAGCAGTTCTTCATCTTCTTTATGGGCACCTGTTCGTGAAAACAATTAATTAAAACGATCAATATAATCTCCTACAGTCATAGTACCTGGCCTGAGAGTATTCAGCATGTCGTAGAGTTGACGTCGGTAGGTGGGTGGTAAGAATCTATCGTTAAGGATAAATTTCAAGTCTTCCCAATTGTGAGGCATCTGACGCCTGCGGATCAGCCTATTCTTCATTCCTCCATCAGTCCTTAGCTCCACCACCTAACTTAGTGACAACTAATTGGACTTTTCTTTCTTTAGGCATACAGTACCACCGGAAGTAGTCATCAAAGGAAGTTACCCAGTCTTGATAGTAGAGGGGATCGTGCCTCCCATTGTACTCTTTCAATTCTAACTTGACCTTGTACGTATCGTCAGGCTGATAAAGCTGATTGTCATACTCATCATACTCATCATTCTGAGCTGGGACATTCCTTCTGGGTTGCATAGTGACTCTTTTGGGAATATTTCTAATGCAATTAACAGCAGGTTGAACATTAGTTTGGGTAACAGTTGGTTGGGTGTTAGAGTGGACAGTAGTACTCTCTTTTAGGTCAGCCAACTGTTGGTCATGTCCATCCAACCTCGTAGACAAGGCTTGGATTGCTTTCATCACATCTTGAAGGGTGGGTTGGGGTTCTTCTGTCTAAGCCATAACTCTGATACCACTTAATGCAGGAGTAGATTACAAGAAACTAACTCTGTAGTTTATAACCCCAAACAATACAAATAGGAGTAAAAAACAAATAAATAATACCATCAAATAAATCCCCAAGGATACAATACCCATCTAGGAGCAAAACCAGCCCAAAACCTAACCCGATAGGAGAGAGAAAGACTTGTTATAAAGCTGGAGAGAGAGAGGTGCGGCCAGGGCCGTGGGAGTCCGATTGAGTTGCACTCTTGGGCGTAGATAGTCCCTAGGGAGGGTATAAAAAACCCCTAAAGTGGAGAGGATTTTGACGGCTGATTGTGAAGTTACAAGCTTTCTTGATTTTCTGACCTAGGAGACATAATCGCAGGCTTCAGGAGAGAGAATCAAATCTGGTTTGTAGCTTGGACAGATCTGAACTTCTGAATACTCACAACAGTTGTATACTTCAACACTAGTAACTTTATGATAAAATAGAAAGCTTTAAACAAGAAGAAACAAAGGGAAAAGTGGGGGAGGAGCGTCTGTCTCGGCCCGGGCTTCTCACCCACAGCTATCCCGGCTGTTCTAAGCAATTGACTGCAATTATTCTTTATTCAAATATGCAATTATGAGTACATAGGCTCCTCTATTTATAGAGGGCAGAATAGCAATCAAACTACTATTAGGGGTTAGTTTCCCAATAGGACTAGATACTCCTACTACAACTAGGAATTCAAAATTGGACTAGGAATAATAAACCTATGTGGAAAACAAATAGAGTCCTAAGACAATTTGGACTCGACATACCAGTTACTCAACTCGATGGGCCCAATGGCCCACTAATTAACAACTACTAATTATTCCCGGAGCCGATGGGCCCAATTGGGCCTTATTTGTACTTAGCCACTCAGGTGGACCAAGTAGGGGTTCGGCTGGCTTCTTGGTTGGACCCTAGCTACTCAGGTGGATTAAGGCTGGACCCTTCTTCCTCTCATATTTCCTTCCATAATGTGGATCTCCATCATTTACCCTCTCAGAGTCTCTTATACTTGGTCATTGGCTGCTATGTCTATACTAAAGCCACTTAAATATATATGGTGGCTTTGTCATGATAATGCAGCAATTTTTAAGATTATAGTTAGATTTAAATGACTTTGAGGCTTTTGGAGCAGATGAGGGGGTTTCTACTTGAAAATCAAATTCAGGAAAATTTTTCTTCGGTCTGCAAAACCAGGTTTATAGCGGGAAGCTTTTTGCTTGCTAGCCATTTGTAGATTTCTCTAGATTAATCATCATATTATTTACATTATCCTTTCTTCAAATGTGTGATAACTGATGATTAATGATTAATTATCCCAGGTACTTTGTTACTGTTTTCCATGATATGGTGGACATTTTGTCAAGGATTTGCCTATTGCTCATGTGGTTACTGGGTATATTAGTGGTGGCTTCTTGGTGACAGTTTGTCACTTTCATGTTATTTTACTAATTTCTAGCTATTTTTGTATTTTTATCCCTTAGAAGATGCCAAGGCACATTTAACAAATTATTGTTCCCAGCTATGAATCAGAGGCTTGGAATTTTTTGATTGCAAGCTCAAGATACCATTCCTCTTAATTTCTTTATGTTCTATTCTTTTTAATATTTGGCATCTTTTATGTGGATGGCAATGGCATCCTTACCCAGGGTTATAGTTACTGAAGGAAGAAGTTCAAATATTTAGTGAGTCCACCTTGGGGATTTCCTAGGCATGTAATCTATGATTCCATCCTGTCTGATATGCATCCATGGGGCTGCCTGTCATTTTATCAGTGCCAAGAAGAAGTTGAAATCTGCAGATGGTTATTTTCCCATTTAGTAAATTAAGAACACCAAATGGTTCTTTGGAGCCCCAGCTTCTCCTTTACCTTCATCACCACCCCGGACCCCAAATAACTTAGTTGATGTGTTTGTGTGATTATAAAATATTCTAAAGCTGTAATCAATTGTAATCAATTGTTAAGAAGTCAAATTGCACTTTGGCTGCACTTGTCAGTTTGGGTTATTTTTCGTTCTGAAGCATGGTTAGAAAGATTAAATGGATTTGGTAATTTCCTAAAATTTCTGCACATTGATATAAATTTCGATTCTGCAGATGCTGCTTGCATACTTAACTAAGCCACGTTATGAAGGTCCAGAGGTTGATCGGACCTTTACAGAGAAGGATGCCCAGGCTTTATGTAAAGCTGGAGAGAGGAAATTGGGAACTGATGAGAAAGTATTCATCCAAATTTTCAGTGAACGGAGCAGAGCGCAGTTGGCAGCTATTAATTCTGCTTACCATACTATGTATGGGAAGTCTCTGAAAAAGGTAAACATCATTAATGGTGCCCAATTTGATATACTTGCTGTGAGTTCTAAACAGGTTTGATCTCTTACAGGCAATAAAGAAGGAAACATCAGGAAAGTTTGAGTATGCTCTTTTGACAATCCTACAATGTTCTGATAATCCGGCAAAGTATTTTTCAAAGGTATCCATCCTCCTGCAATTTTCCTTTGTGTGGGGTTTGTTATCTAATTTTCACCTCATAATGTTTTCATGCCTTCATAGAATTTTATTTTCCACTCTCTTTATGCCACCAAAATCACAATTTACTAAGGCCTTCTATCTTTCTGAAAACTTTTGCAGGTGCTACATAAATCAATGAAAGGTATGGGAACTGATGAAAGGACACTAACAAGGATAGTTGTGACAAGGACTGAGATTGATATGCAGTATATAAAGGCGGAGTACCAGAAGAAATACAAGAAGACATTGGCTGATGCAATTCACTCAGAGATTTCGGGAAACTATAGGCCTTTATTCTCTCTCTTTTGGGTCCCAATGCTTAGTCAAACATGGTAGTGTAGAGATTATAAAGCATCCTGGGAATCTGTGCACATCTTTGTGGAATTATCATGTTGCATATTGGGAGTGTCATGTATTAGTCTTTGGTCATGTTGAATTATCATTCTGTTTGTATGTATAGTGTTTGTAATCTTCTCTTCTATGTATGGAGATGAAGCTTAACCACATTACATTGTTGTAAATTTTTCAGTGTCTACCTGTATGATGGTTTTTATTTGAATTCTGATGAAGCATTAGTGGTTTAGCAGATCAACTGCAGCTCCATGCCCAAAAATATAGGATGTTGCAATTGAGGTATTGAGTTTTGACCTGTTCTTGTAAGATAGATATGAAAATCACTTTACATGTGCTAGCTTTGGGAAAAAGTCCTTTAAACCTATCCAAAATTAACCAACTGGCCTGAAATCCTTCACTTTGGTTGGTGATAATCAGCCATTCTCTTTTGTTACATACTGGTGGGATTCCAAACAAAGGACCATTGCAAGTATATTTTTAGTCTGCTCTGTGGAGTGTGGGGAGGAGAAACCTCTTGGGGTAATACCAAATTACCACCTCTGCAACATGATCCCATCTGGGGTGTTTGGCTGCAGGGTGCCAGATGAAGAGAAGTGATTCAGTTCAAACGTGATTTTCTTTGGGGATTTTGACATGAAAGCTGAGAGTTGACCACTGACTCTCCCTTGGGCTATGTTTGGTTGTAAGGGAAATTAAAGGGGAGGGAAGTGAAATTTTCATACTAAGAAAAGAAATATATGTAATCATTACCCATGTGATTGATTATAAAATTTCACATTACTTCGCATCCATAACTCTTTGCTCTAATATCTAAAATAAAAATAAAAATAAAAATTACATGTAAAATATATCATTATTAAATATACTTAAAAAAATTAAGTAGTTTATAAAATCATATTGGATAATGATTATAAACATTTCTTTTTAAAATATGAAAATTTCACTTCCCTTCGCTTTAAATTCTCATTGCAACCAAACGAAGCCTTAGGTTAAGAAAAATTAAAGAGAAGTGAAGTGAAATGTTTTAAATTTAAAACGGAATTTTTGTGATCGTTACCCCATGTGATTATACATACTATTTTCTTTTTTACCATATTTAGTAATGATATAGTTTACATGTAATTTTTATTTTTACTTTTTAAACCAAAAGATTTGGATGCAAAGTGAAGTGAAATTTATTAACCAAATAAGAAATGATTTGGAATTAGTGATATGATCACATGGTGTAATGATTACAAAAAAAAAAAAAAAAATTATTCTCAAGTTTGAAAATGTCACTTCTCTTCCCTTTAATTCTCCTTGCAACAAACGAAGCTTTAGTATATATTATAAAGCACTATTCCGATATAGTTTCGAAGCATCTCCCATTGGGTCATATATAAGGGACCTTAAAAGAAGTCTACAATGGAAATGGGCTCCTAAACTGCTGTCCCTACTTAAGTTACTGTTCAATTAATATTCTTTAGATAATATTTTGTTTTTATTTATTTAACATTGTTACTTTTATTTATTTTTTACCTGCATTATTAATTTACAAGTATTGTAAATATGTACAGTATAGTGGGAGCTTCAGGCTCACTCTTTGAGCATTTATTCATGGTTTCCTTGTCCCTTGGTTTGACAGCTCGGTATGTAATTATCTGTTTTAGTTAAAAGGATGAGAATAAAACAGTATATTGTTTTGATTAAACTTCCTAATCTTAAGGTATTGGTGATGAACTTTTCTTTTTTTTGAGTGGTAAGGCTATGGCAATTTCTAGTCTCCATGGAAGCTGGGACATTCCTTTGAACCTCTTAGAGTTGCTTCAGAGTTGATTGATACTCATAATACTGGAGGTGAAAGGCCTTTATTCTCCTCGGTTTGGTGTCATTATACTTTCTCTCCTGGGAATGTTTGAGCTAATAATGATATTTGTAGGGAGTGACTTTAGTGTATACAATGCAGCAGTAGATAAATCCAAGGACCAAAGGTCATAAAACTTTTCTAAATCAAGAACATTTAGTTCACAATTTACATCATTCATGAATTGAGAACCAAATAATATCAAGGCAGATTTCATTTGTAAACACAATAGGCCTTAACCATCATCATCAACCACTGCCATAGATCTCCCAGATCCAGTGGAATTTCTAAGCAAAACACTGATCTCCACAAAATAGATTTGTTTGGAGTTGGACCAAAAATTAGTCCAAGGAATTTCAACACCGAATCTGCTCCGAAATTGATGAGCATACCGTCCATTTTACGGACTTCAATTCAACTGCTGCACCAACCAGAGTTGAAACCAAACAGAATACTTTCTGTTTATATTTTGTCAATGATCTTCCCCAAAGTTCAACAGATTTCTTTGGCCAATATGATGTCAAAAATGAACTGCACTGCAAAAAAAGGATTTCATATAATCAGTTTGCTGGGAACTGAATATCACCAGAAAGGGGGAAAAATGTGACAAAATGACAAGGAGAGTTGACATTTTAGTTCACTTTATATTCTTAAAAAATATTTGCCAAGAGTACACATATTTTTTAGTTTGACCTACAATGTAAGTGGTCCCACTAACCAGTCATCAAACCCATTTCCCAACAATAATGAATATGATCCCAAGATCCTCTTCCTCCATAACTCTCACTAAAGAGAATGAATATATTGGATGTGAACATTTGATAGTTAATTACACAATGAGGAGGTTTATTAGGTTGCTCCATTGAATAGTTTTTTATAATTCAATTATTTTCAATCATAAATGTTATTTCTTACCTTCCTTTTTGGGAATATTAGGTTGATCAACCAACAGTTGATGGAGCGCTCCTAGATCACTGGCTCTTCAATATCAGTCATTGTCAGCTTTGAAAACCAAGAAAGAATTCCAACTATACAAGAATATTAACCAACCACTTAAAAGAAAAAAAAAAATTAACAGAGGACAAGGAATACAACAATCTAACCCTAAAAAGTCACTTTTTTCTGGTCAGAGGACCAGAAAGCTCAACTTTCATACTAAAGAAACATTGGACACTGGAGGGAATGAGAGAAGATGAAGCTTTCAAAAGCAAATGGAAAAAAACACAACTTGTTAAATATTCAAAGTAAGTGTTGAGACTGTTGATAATTTGAGTTCATACCTGGAAATATAAATTTCGGTCAGCGATCATTTTCCAAAATTATATTGAGCTTTTAAACATCGAGTAATTCAATAAATGGTCAAAATTTAGATTGCTGGGTCAGAGGAAACTTCAGACTAAAGCAGGCAAATTTCCTCCAACTTGGCCTAACAAAAGATACTGCTCCAGATAGAGTTGTGGTGTAACAGGATTTATTCTGTAGACTACAAGTAGTTGGGAAAAAACTTAGTGGAGTAGAATTGAAAGTTGAAACAGTAATAATCTTATACATTTTCCAATTAGGGTGGTGATATGCATTGTTTTTGTTTGCAGGCCCCTACAAGAAAGTGACCAGAGATAAAGAAGAAAAACAACTTATAAAGCTCTTTAAAACAAAGAAAAGAAAGGAAAGAAGTAAAGATTTGTAGGAGAAAATTGAAAAGCAGAAAGAGATAAATGTCACTTTCTTGGAGAAAAAACAGAAGACTATACAATAGGATTCCCATTCTTAGCAACTTCTTTAAATGTTTTAATACATCTTTCTTTATGATAGTTGCTTTTCAGTAGGAACAACCATAGAGCCTGATGCAGGCAGCTGATGTCATGAACTTGGTTAGGCTGGGTTATGCTATTTTCTCTACACTAGAGAATACCTCAATTAAGGGATTTTTACGAAAATTTTCAATGTTTTCTGAGGTTTCCAAAAATAAAGAATGAATGTAAGTGAAGATATCTGATGAAGGTTGGAAGATTTCCTTACTCTGAGTGGTACATGTCATGAATGAGTCTAAGCCCCTCCAAGCAATCTGCTAGACTTGGCCATATCCCAATTCGCAGTTGCATTTGGTTTGTGCAAGGTGACATTAAACCCCCTTTCACCAGTTGACTACCATCGCGAAGAATCTTCTCAAGATACACAACAACACCATGAAATTCTTCACTGATTTTGTTTTTGCCAAATGAAAGAAGATTAGAAGCCCAAACCTTAGAAAGATAGTATCAGACCAAAACAAATATTTAGAGATTTCTAATATTAAGACAGAATACAAGTTTCTCTGTTTCTTCCATTTAGTTCAACAAGGATTCTCCCTCTCCCCCCCACCACCCCAACTCCAAAAAAAAAAAAAAAAAATTAGAAATTGAAACAACTTTGACTGGTTTTGTCCAATGTGTCTCCTCTTTCATAGAATTGTATTTCGATATAATTCTAGGTAATCAAGAAAGAAAGAAAGGGGAAAACAATATCTAGGTTTGAAAAGACTAGCCAAAGCCATACATGGTTTCTAAAATAGCAAGGAATGAGAAGTCATAACAACATAACAAATTTATGAATATGAATAAGAGTAAATTCCATAATGAAATGTGGAAGAAGGCTCAGTGTTTTCTTCATAGAAACCAAAAGGGTTTGAAGAGATTCCACCCTCCATGATGCCATCGATACATGCCAACCCACCATAATTTTTAGGCTTTTGTAGCACCTGAACAGGGAAAATAGTTGAGAAGAAGAAAGAGAATGCTGTATCAAACAATCCAAAAAAAAATATCTATCTCCCCTGTCATGTACCTGCAGTCTCTTGATGATAGCAGAGGCGTTTCTAAACTGAGAAAGCAATCTGGATTGAAGCTCGTCCCATCGATTCATTTCAACCCTAACTTTTCTGAACTTCTGCTGGTATTTCTTCAACACCGAGTCCATGACTGATAGAATAAAAATAACCCTAAGGGGTTAGCGCAGTTGGCTTAGAGGTAACACAGTACTCTGCCTCAGAAAGTGAGATTCTGTGATCAAACCTTCACTGCTACACCAAACTTCTTGAGGCCACCGCACAAGTTTCTGTCTCAGGCTGACCTTGGCTTGTATAAATGGTATAAGTTTCAATTGGTTTATTAATTCATGAACCGACCACGGTTCTCATTGGACCGATTCTCTCTTAACCAACTACGACTTCGGGGTTGGTTCACTGATTGGGGATTCAATCTTTCATATATTTGAATCCAGTGTTCTGAATAGGGGTGTCAATTGGATGGTTCGGTTTGGTTTCTGTCTAAGAATGAGAGAGACCAAAACCAATCCTTTAAGGAACTTTGGTTTTCGCGGTCCGATTTGGTTTCGGTTTATTTTGATTTTTCAATATCAGGTTAATACCGATTGAGATCGGTTTATTATTTGGCTTCAACCATAATGAATCTTACATTCATAACTTATGGTGACAAGATTCGATGAAAAAACACTGTAAATTTATGATTAAATCATGGTTTATCGTTGTAAGGGAAAGATAACTAATATTGAAACCAATGGATAACAAATTACTAAGAAGATAACTAATATTGAAATCACAAAATGAACCCTATTATCTAATCATTCATTTAACTATCCAACTAGTTAATCAATGGAAACATTATTACAATTTACTAATCAATCTCTCTATTCATAACCTAATATTCAATGATTTGTAGCAATTCTTCTTACAATAAAAATTTTTTTCATTAATATTGTTAAAAATGGATGGTCAATTCACCAATTTATAATCTCATAATCATTTATTTTTATTGGTTTCATTTAGTTTGGTTATTAATCGGTTCAGTTTAGACCGGTTGAAACATACATTAGTTCAAAACCAATCCAATAAGGATCGATTTGGTTCGGTTCGAATTTTATTGGTAAAAAATCATTCCAAACATATCTCAACTCAAAACCAATCCAATAAGGATCAATTTGATTCGATTCGGATTTTATCGGTTGATTTTGGTCGATTTTATCAATTCGGTCTGGGTTTTGACACCCCTAATTATGAAGACCTCGCGCTACTCCTCCTTTCTGCCTCCATTACCGAGTTCCACTTACAGTGACTCAAAACCCACCTACCGCCCCATGACTCAGTATCGCCTCCTGACTCCTGAGTCCTGATCGACCTACCTATTCTCCACCACCCCTTTCCCATCCTTGACGAACCTCTTCATCAACCCCGACCCACCACCTCTTATTCCCTGTCCACCTTCTTGTCTTTGACCACCCACACGAACCCACATCCACTCCTCACCAATCCTTCACCAACCTCCCGGATTTGCTCCCTCGACATTGCCGTCTGACTCCCGAAGCTCACATAAACGACCGAACCCTTCTCCTGCCCATCCAACAATTCCATTAGCGATGATCCACCTCGCTCCATTTCGCATTCGCACAGTACCAGTGGCCCAACCAGTATCACTGGCGGTAGCCTATTCATTACTTTTCCCTCATTCAGCGCCGCTACCGTCTCCGGCTCCAGAGACTCGAACGTGTTGATCAGAATCCCATCTGATCTCACGAGTGCTTCACCGTTTTCAGTGAACTGGGTAGTGGAAACTGATCTAGAAGAGGCGGCGGGAGCCAAGTTTTGGGTAGAGGCGGTATACCGGCGATGTTGGTTTCATCACTATGAATAACACCACCAAGGGCGGGAAAATAGGCACAGAGAACATTATAGCGGAGGTTCAGAGAGAACCGGTTTAGATGAGAACCGTGGTCGGTTCACGAGTTAATAAACCAGATGAAGCTCATACTTTCTCACTCACAATCTCCACCGTCCAACTCAACACTGGCACAAGTCATTCTCTCCAGGTAGAATAACACAAGAATTGCAAGATCAAGAATAACAAGAATAACAGAGGATTTTGATTCCTCCGAGTCTGGGTCCCGGGAGGAGGGTTTCAGAATTTGGAATTGGTTGGAATCAGCTAGAAACTGTTAGATATCGGTGAGAATTGATGCTTAATGATTGGACACGTCAGTGATGATTTCAATACGAATAAGGGGATTCGGACGATCCCATTCCAATTTTTGAAGGAAAATTCTTATTGTTCGGTTTGCAGGAAAATTTTATTTGTCCTGGTAATGCATTTTTGTATACTATTTGTGCTCAACACTGAGGTTGCGTTTGGTATCGATTTTGTTCTAGAAACGATGTTTCGTGTAAAAAACGGAAATTTCAGTTTTTATATCAAAATGTCATTTTTTTGTGAACGAAACTGGAACGATGGAACTACCTTTTGTCATTCCGTCAATTCTCGTATTTTTCCTTTTTTTTTTTTTCCATAAAAAATGAGAGACACCATAAATGCACCAAACGCTTTACTTAGTTTTTTCGTTCCCATAGAACGAAAAAACCCTAGAAATGTTTTTTAAGAACGTTACCAAATGCAGCTATTTTATGTTTTTTTTGCTTCATAATTCGTTCTAAACTTAAAATTTATTCCCGGAATGCATATCAAACACAACCTAAGATAATGCATTTTTGATGACGTTGAGTGTTAATTTTACTAGTAATCACATATGATTTAACTAGTGACATGTCTTTTAACCAAATGGAATGGATAACCAAAACAAGTAGAGAGGAATTTTTTGATATATATATATATATATATATATTTTAAGAAAAAAGTTTTTTATTTTTTTATTTTTGGGAGGGGGGATGATCAGCCTTCTCCCCTTTGAAAGGAAAAACGACATCTCTAAGGAGGATCCGACTCTTCTCCAATGACTTGGCCATCTAAATCCCCTCCAACGACCATCTAAGGGTTGTGAGGAGTTGGATATGCATATCCCAACACCTGGGGATGCATGTCCAACTCCTCCCAATATTTGGAGAGCACTTCCTCATTCACTCTCATTAACCCTCATGTATGCACATGAATCACACTCTCCCACAGGAAACATTTTCTCTTTTTCTACTTTTGGAAGATCATTGTTTTACACTTCTATGGCTCCAATTACTAATAACCAAACATCCCCTTAAGTGGATCAAGCAACAAAGATGAGGACTAGAGGAGCCCACTAAAAATTTCATATACAAGGTATCCAAAATCAAAGCTCCAAGTTTTGGCATTTTTAGATATTACCAATGTTCAAAAGGAAAACTGTCTGAGATCATTTAATTTTAAGAAACAATGTGTCCCTTTCTTTCAACAGCTTTAATAGACTGAGACAAAAGAAGAATCAGTAACTTTTCTGGTAAGCAAACAACATCATCAATGGAACAGAGTACCTAAAAGAAAAACTGTTTGGTACAAAAATGTTATAATTAAAGAGGACCATCATGGAAAAACGAATCTGTTTGGTTAATGTCAGAAATGAATCCTTTATCTCTGCTTATTAGCAGGATTGACTAATGAGCCCAATGATCGTCGGCCACAGTGCTACAATGCCCACAACCTAATGTCAATATGGAAGTGCTCTCAAGCATTCACAGTTGCACTCACCTTAGTCAAGTCAATGGCCGGTGAGGGGTCCTCCTCTCTGCATTATTATTGAGTGGTACTGTCTTCTTCATCTTCCCCATGGTGTGATTATGGCTGAAGAAGCATGAATTCTACAACTTTTCCAAAAATCCCTCTCTAACTTTTTGTTGGTGTTGAGTTTCTATGGGCTTAACTGATTTAGATTGATCTGTTAGGTCTAGGTTAATCTGGTCTACTCCAGGTGAGATATCCCTAATCCAATCCATTGTGGGAATAAATTAAGATTTTAGGGATTCTATTATAAGTATAAACTAATGATCCTTGCAGCCGTCATTCTAACACCTTCATGGTTTTGGAAGCGTAGACTCCCCAAAAGTAGTACCTATGTGATAGAATTCCAAGGGTGAAAGGCTGCAGAAGATATGTAATTGAGATATCCCATTATCCCATTTATAGTTCATGTAATGGGGATATATATAATGAGAACTATTATTGATCTTGGTTAGGAACTACACCCATGGTTAATCTCTTTTATGATTCTTGTACTCTAAACACTATGAGATTGTTCATATGATTCTATCCCTAACAGTTAGAACTTTGGATACAACTCATTCTTAAAATTAATCATTAATATTTGTTTTATCATGAAATCCAACAATCTCCTCAGAGGACACATGTAGGATTTTTTTTTATGCCATTTGAGATCTTCCTGAGGGATTTTTCTCCATCCTCGGAAACATACCGGCGTTGCCAGTTTTCCAACATATCTCTCTATCTCTCTCTACCCGCAACAAAAACACACACACACACACCCTTTCCAAACAAATTAAAACAGTAGGCTTACCAATAGTACTTAAACTTAAGTAAAAGTTATGCTTAGCATTGATTGATGTTCAATTAGCCCCTTTACATTGTTATGGCACTGATTAATGACTACTTACTGTTGGTGGCTAGTAGCAGAGCTGTGTGAAGCTAGTAACAAGACAACTATGAAACATGTGAAGTATTAGCTTTGTGGGTGAGGAGATTTTGAGGGTTGAGAAGCATTGGGGGGAGTAGAAGAAGAAGGAGAAGAAGAAGAAGGAGAAGAAGAAGAGGAAGATAAGACCTTCTTGAGGAGATGGATGATGGAGCTAGTGATGCAAATGGCAGGATCAGCTGCATGGGCTGTCTCCAAGAACATGGCATGGACCCTCAGCGCAACCTCAACTCCCACACCAAGCCTTGCTTGTTCCTCCTTGATGGCTTCCTCGCAGAGACCACAAACCCATATCCCACCAAACTTCTCCTTCACCCATCCTATGTAGCCCACAGTGCACTCTTCCCAGATCCCACAGCATCCACACTCTGCTCTCTTCACCACTTCTGTAGCCATCTCCCCTTCTTCTCTTTCTCCTTCTCTCTTATCCCTTTCTTCTTTTTCTGATGAAGACTTATCCCTCTCTTCACCACCTCCTCTGCCTCTCTCTTCATTGTCTTTGGGCTCCAGTGTTCTGATTTCAGAGCTTCAAACTAGTTGAGACTTTTAATAAGTGCCCATCTCCTTCTCTCACCTTTTTAACATAATTATATATAATTTGACAAGTACCCAGCAGCAGTCGAGAGAGAGAGAGAGAGAGAAAGAGAGAGAGAGTATATTTTGATGGGAATTTTTGGTTTCTTGTTATTTAAACACTACTTGTAATCTATTCTTTTTGTTATTTTCATGTTTAGAGAAGTGTAAAGAGGCTCCCAAAAAGTTGAGTCAACATTGGCAATAGCTATCCATTGCTGGAAAACTTTTCCCCCTAAATCAACAGACCAAATTGACACTTGCTCAGTCAATTAAATAAATGGACCTAAATAAATTAAAATTCATGACTTATAGGTTAACTAAATTTGTTTAAGAAAAAGGTTTTTAGAGACTAAGCAGATGAGAGAGGTTAAGGTTAATTTAGTCCACTTAAAGAGGATCATTAACAGATTTTAGACCCAAAGGGTAAGCTTATATATAACTTTTAGATGCCCATAAGTCCAGCACACCAGAGAAATGAATATTACTCTTTTTGTCATACATGTGACTGAACAGAATGTGGTTCAAATTGTTGTTGAGTCCTCATGGAGGAACATACGCCAATTGCCAACCGGGGAACCGGTCGGACCACAAAAGTGTGAAACTGTCAGTTATGGTTCTGGTTCAGGTTTGTTGGGGGTAAGATGTCTTGTATTCAGTTGCTTGCATTTCTAAGATGGTAGGGTTCAGAGGTGGTAGTCATGTGAAAGTTTTTTTAGGACTATGGGTATTTTCAGTAAATTACTGGTATATGATTTCACTATAAATTTGTAGAGATGTTTTTTTTTTTGTATAATCAATATGAAAGAGGTGTGAGGATGAATAGTTATAACCCTTTTCTCCATTGATAGTGAAGTACATCTCATCTCACCATGGACATAAGCATTATCGTCGAAACATAAAAATTCTTTGCGTTGTGTGATTGTTTGTTTGCAATTTCTAACAAGTCGCTAGCCACTCAAGTAAATGAAGGGTGGTTACGATCAGCTAGCTCAGCCATTGCTTGATTAACATTATCTTCATCCTGTTTTTACCACTTTTTTTTTTTTTCTTTTTTTTGCATCTTTTTAGGTTTTCATTTTGACAAGTTTGGCTTGATTATATAGAAAGCCACCGATCAAACCAAATTAAACCAATCTAGCCTTTTTAACTCTTCCATGTTTGGATCAAAATCTCATAATTTTCATAAGTTAAATGGAGAATGATTGGTGGTCTGATGACGTGTCAGGAAACCACGGTTTGATAGAACAAATCTATGTGCTATTACAATGTCTTTAAATAGAGGTGCAATGAATTCTTTGAGAGGTATCAGTCGGTGGGGAAGTTATTGCCTTTTATAGTAATATATTTTAAATGTCTATTTACTGCAGAAATTATTAGAAGAAAACAAAAATAAATTTCAAAGTGTTTGGTGGATATAGGACCAGTTCTCTGACTCTAACCACTCTTAATATCAAAGTGATCATGAAAATGCAAGGTCAAAGTGTGATTCCAATCCAAGGGTTTAAAAAGAGTTACACTCACATTGGATGCTTTCTCATCAGTGATCACCCCCACCCAACCGCCGAACAAATTAAAAGAAGATAGAAAGAGATCTTCTATGTCTTGTGACAGGTGGACTAAAGAAACTAGTTAATAAATCAATTTTCAATTCTTAATCCTTATAAATGATAAGATCTAGAAAAATATGTGATAACTACCCAAGAACCAGAAGAAACCAAACCCATTGTCTTGTAAGTTTCAAAGTGTTGTTTCCCATATCTTATGACAATGGATACCATGAAACATACCATCATTCCCCAACTCTCTCTCTCTCTCTCTAACAGACAAAACTATAG
The DNA here is from genome assembly GCF_013358625.1 of Macadamia integrifolia. Lineage (NCBI taxonomy): Eukaryota > Viridiplantae > Streptophyta > Magnoliopsida > Proteales > Proteaceae > Macadamia > Macadamia integrifolia. Next base: position 20,695,012 of record NC_056570.1, read on the forward strand.
AGCATCAAAAAATTGCAGAGTTTGAACAGAGTCAGTTGCAGATAGTGGTCCAGGTTTCCAAAGTATAAGAATTCTCATAGGAAACAAAATAAGCAAGATTTCCTTTAAAAAAGCTATCTTTACGAAGAAGATTAAGCCCTGATTTGATGGAACTAGCAATTTAATAAACAAACGAATAGGAACAAGGCAGAAAGACAAAACTAGTTAACAAAGTCTAATTTGGATTGAGTAAAAAATCCTGCATTAACTGAATATAGTAATTTTTCCTTGTCAACATGTTCAATTCCCATCAGTTGTTTGTACGAAAAAAAAAATAAAATTCTATCAGTTGCACATAGTGGTTCAGTTTTCTTTGCCAAAAAACATTTTGCTGAGCCAAGATGAGGAGTTTTAGAGGCCCCTACAATGATTATGATTTATTTAAGATAAGCTGTCTCTAGCAAGAAAAAGCCAACGATTTTGATGGATTTTAGCTAAGAAGCAATGTAACAAACAAATAGGGACAAGGCAGAAAGACAACACTACTTAATAGACTTTAAATTGCATAGAGCAATAAACTATATGCATTATAGTATATAATCTTGAGTTTCCAATATATTCTCATTTGTAGTAAAGTGTGTCAGCCAATGCAAGAAAACGAATAAAACAAAATAAGCAAACTTTGAGAAGAATCAATTTAAGATTAATGTTGAGCAAAGCAATCATAGAGAGATAAAAAATGAGAAAAAACAATTACGTGGTTCGGCAAAGGTTTATTTCCATAGGGAGAACATAGAAGAGCTTAGGTTATATTCGACATTAATTCGGCAAAGGTTTATTTCCATAGGGAGAACATAGAAGAGCTTAGGTGATATTCGACATGTCCTTTCAACTTTATAACAGCAATAACAAAAATTCAGCCTCATTTCAATTAAATGGGTTCGGCTATATAGATTCGATCAAAGGCAACAAAAGAAAAGAAAAGTATAAGGAAAGGAACACAACACAACAAAACAAAAAGATCACCTTATATATATATTCTTGGCATCCAATTAGATCTATTCGAGATCATACTTATTAGGACAAGACCTAGACTATGCATGTTTTCCACATTACTTCTCTTATAGTTATTTTAGGCCCACCCCTAGCTCTTTTAGTTCCTAAAATCTGAATTAGATCACTCCTCTTTACTTGTGCATCCCTAGGCTTCCGTTGAACATGATCATACGACCACCTCAAATGATTTTCTCAGAGCTTATCATGAATTAGGGCATTTCCTAGGTTGGAGCCTATCATGTTCTTCCAACTTTACATACAACTCTATGTATAGGATACCTTACCCATGGATCTCTCTTCCCGGGTATAGGTTATGACCTGCCCTAATACAACAGAATACTCTGCCTCGAGTTGGCACATAAATGTCATGGACGTCCAACTTACTAAGAAGAAAATAATATTGCTCATGATTAGGAGCTTTAGTAAAAATATCTCACACCTGTTGGATGAAACACATATTGTTTGAATTTGTTGAGCTCGAAGGTTTTTTAAATCACATGACAATCGTTTGTTGCTCATGAAGCAGTTGACTATTTTTTGCTCCTTCAAGAGATAGGACTTGATCCAATAAATACAGTATCTTATAATAGAACGACAAGAGGTGGCACAACTACCTCAATTCGAATTGCAATAGGCATTGATATGAAGATTGCGATCAAACGACAATAAAATCTTTCCCAAACTTGATTTCAAGTAAATGCATTTTTTTCCTTCCTAAATTGATTGAGAACTTGCACAACATAAGTAATGCCAGGCCTTGGCCTTGTTACCTTCTCCCCTAAGCACGGGTTATGACTTGACTCTATACAACTCAAATATGAATGATTAGGATGACACTTTAGAAAGTTTTGACATTTTGGATTTCGTTAATGGGTGTTCGTTACCGTTTCACCTAAAAGCTCCAATTATTAGGAAAAGATAAAGAAAAATTTTCCGACCCACTTCTCAGGGGTTGAACACTTGATTTTCCTGCCTTAATACTATCTTCACTACTATTTCATCTAAAAACTCGTATTGCTAAAAAAAAGTAGCGGTTCAATAGATGCATTAACAATGGGGAATTAGGCTTGACTTAAGATTTAAGACAATTCATAAAAGCCCGTCCGACCTACTGCTATGAAAAGATCTTTGTGGGGCTGTTTGGGATTGGAATAAAAATGAGGAAGAGATTGGAGAGGAGATCACATGGGAAGAGGGTGAAATGATTGGGAGAGGCATGTGAAAAAGATAGTAAATCACATGAGTCCTCAGGAGAACAAATAAGATGGGGGAAAGGGAAGAGGAGGGGGGGGGGGGCTCCAGACCCTTTTGGATCTTTTATAAAGAACCTTTATCTTTCTGTTATTTTTTCATGTATATTCAGTTCAGGAGGAATATATTTGTGGTTGTGGACCCTATGGAGGAATGTAGACAGCCTTCATGATTCTCTGCACCTAAATGGGTCCATATGAATTGCTCCCCATTCCCCAACAAATCTCTCTCTCTCTCTCTCTCTCTCTCTCTCTATAGACGTAGTAATAGAACTAACAAGCAAGGTTTTGAAGAGAGAAATGGATCAGAACCAGTTGAAATCCATCCTAACATTAGATTTTGGAAATGGACAGGGTCGAAATGGATTGATCAGAATCAGGATTTTAGAATATTTTGAAAAATGTAGATGGATTGAGATGCCCATATTCTCCACTTCATTTCCATCCATTGGTCTTTGGACTTGAAGAATGAAGGTTCTCAAATCCAAGTGGGACATATTGGGAGAATAGTCACACATGGTTATCCTTAAGATCTTCTGTCCCCTCAATTACCTGCGAATCTCTTCACTTAATAGTTTGAGCTTTTAAATTAAATATTTACATGATATCAGAACGAATTTTCTCGATTGAGGTGTTTCCAAACCTGCATTTTCCAACAGTGTAAAACCTAACACTTCTTGTTTGGTAATTTCATTTTTATTGAAAGTGTTATACGACTAAAGTAAATTGCTTTATGTTCACTGAAATTTTTTTTGCAAAAGATTTTATGTTTACTGAAAAATCAAGAAAAAATATATATATATATATATATATATAATCTCTTTCTATCTTAACGTAAAGAGATTGAACAAAAGAAGTTATAGAAAAAAGATCAGTTAGTTGTTCATGCATCACCCCCTCGGCCTCTTTTCATAAAGATTTTCTTTTGCTTTCAAAACCCAGAAATGACTGCAATGTGCTTTACACATAGCTCTGCACATGGCTTGAAACCTTGAACAAGACAAACCATACAAGAAAGACCTATACTAAACCCTATGAAGGTTTAAAGTTTGAGTACTTTAATCATTTTCTGAAGGAAAATGGCAAAGCTAACAAAGAAGCTTCTGTTTTAGTAGCAAAGGTCAGCCATGCCCACTAGCCTAATCGGCCCAGCCGATCTTACAATGGGTGTGGGTCTGGGATTTAATATACCTAACAAGGTAGTTCCTTTCCCAAGTCCAGAACTGACCTTTATATTTACCAAAAAAAAAAAAAAAAGAACTGAACTTTATATATATGGTAACCATATGCATGCCATTTTCCTCGAACGTGTATTAAATATGGAAGGGGTTTTCTATACTGCCAACATGGGGAGGAATCTGCACACAACATCATTGGATGTCTTGAAAAAGGCATATATCGGCACACCTTTTTAGAACAAGTAAAAAAAAAAAATGTGAGATGGAAATTGTACACTCGCAACATGATAATCTTTATATACCGTTTCATTAGCATGTCAATTTACGTTAGATACTTACTAATTATACACAATTCATAAACTTAACATATATAATTTCAGTGATATTACATATTTTTCCACGTGGCAGAATTGATGTTTTGTGACGATTGAAAATATAGTATACCCTTGTGACCTAAATATTAACTATATGAATTATAGACTAAAAAATATATCCCGGACAGTCCACCTTCATTAGCTTCTCGAGATGGCTCAAAATATCTGTCACATAGCAAGATCAAATGGATCTTTTTTTTTTTAGGCGTAAAGGTCCTTTTGTTGGAGTTATGATGCTTTATATTCTGTAGCTTGCAAAAGTGGCTAGATTCCAAACCCAAGGATGCCAATGCATACACAATCTTACACATAGTTAGTCCTCACCAAAAACCATAATGATATGCATTTACCCAATATGGTAGCCTTGCAGGCGCCTCAAGCTTGTGCTATGTTAGCCATGGTGTTTGATTTTATTGAAGATAGAAAATGGGTGCTGCCAGTGGTGGAGTCCATCAATTTGCAAAACATTTTTCAGCGCATTCTTGCTTTTCAGCTTCCCTCAGTTAATGGGCCGGACAGATTGCTCTGGCCTCTCACTGAGTCAGAAAATTCTTAGTTTCCTCAGCATGGGAAGGTTTGAGGTCGAAGAGTTCTTGTAAAAGCTGGTTGAGACTTGTTTGGCTGAGAGGTCTTCTTTCTCGACAGTCAATGTTTGGGTTGAGGTTAATTCATGATTGCCTTCCAACTGATGATAAAATTACCATCCAAATGGAATTTATGCTTTAAGCATGTAGAAATGCTGGATCATATCATTTTAGATTGCCTGTTTTCTTGTGTTGTGTGCTCACAAGTGCTTGCTTTGTTCGATTAGAGATTGATTGGCTTCCCATCTGTTCAAGATCTATTCTCTTGGTAGAAAAGGAAGGCTGCAGGTGTATGTTGTTCTAAGTTGTGGATGCCTCTTTGAGTTCTAGTGCCTCTTCATCTTTGGGAGGAGAGAAACAATAGGATCTTTGAAGATCAGAAATAGACTGCAGAATGGGTGGTTAAGTTGATTCTGAGAGATCTCAAGGTGTTTCCCACCCTAGAGGCGATTTAGGTTACCTCTATGTCAGACCTTCTTTTGTCTAAAAATTTAATGATGTCTACGGTTACGATCCATCCTAAGAGAATATTGGAGTTTTTTTTTGGAGCTTCCCCCCATCAATGATCTTCAAATTAAATATAGACGGGTGCTCTCTGGGAAATCCAAAGAGCTTTGGAGAAGATGGGATTTTTTGCAATGATGCAGGATTTCCTATAAGATGTTTTGTGCAATATGAAGGGATTGGGACAAAATTTTTGGTGGAGTTCGTAACTTTCTTTTATGGGATTCAGAATGCAAGAGCTATGGGGATGAATAACTTATGGGTAGAATGTGATTCCATGGCGGTGGTGCCATGTATCATAAGTCAAAAAATTCCATGGTGTTTTGAGAAAAAGTGGTTATTCCTAAGTGTTGACAGAATTGATTTGAATATTGTTTTCCACTTTTTTTTTTTCCGATAGGTACGAAAAGTTATATTAGAAAGAAAAAAGAAAAAACAAGATAAGGCGTCCATTCCCCAATTAGACAGGCCTAAGGAAGGGAGAGCAGCCCCTAAAAACAACAAGCAGAATAGACCAGGCATCACAAAGGAAAATTGGAAAGGAACATTTCTACACTCGGAAAGAAATACTATGGAAGAGTTAAGTAGCTCAATCACGGGAGCGAAGATAGTACAGGGCACTTTTGATGCGACGTCTCTGCCGTATAGAGCTTCTCAAAACTAGATGGGTAAGATTTTTGAAGACAGCATGACCAGAGTCATCGTCATCATTGGTCAACTCTGACTCTTCCTCAGGCAAATCCATATATGAATCATCTATATTATCAACTTGATAGGTCACCTTATGGTTCATCTTTGTCTCTTCCCTTAGAGATATAACAGTTCTCGTTACATCCCAATTTGAAATATGAATGAATGATTCTCCATTATAGGGATCATTTTCTAGATTCAAATTTTCCATAGACTTTGAACTCTCTTTTGAATCCATCTCAGTGTTGGGATTCAAAAATGACATAGGCTCTGAAAGCTCCTCTGAGGAAGCAATTGAAGAACTATCAGTGTCAGGATCAGGATTCAAGTTACACTCAAGGGTCCTAGAGACTGACTTCTTCTTCTTTTCTTCTTTTTCTTCTTCCTTGTCGAAGAGGATCGGATATAGGAGGTAGAATATTTTCCTTCCTCAAAATCTGCCCCTCATAGATTTTCCACCATATCATCTACGTTTTCAATATCTTCTTCTAATTGATTAGCTAACTCATTGACCTATCCCTTTCCTCTTCATCTTCTTCAATTAAGCCCACCAAATTGGGAGAAAAATATTCATTCACATTGTCCACATCAGCAGATTGATTATCGGCCAGCACCACCTCCTCATTTTTATTAGCCAAAAAGGGAGCACTAATAGATTCCTCAAAAACAGCCCCCTCTAAAATGGTAGTTGAATTATACCCCAATTCGTCAATCCCTATAATTGCACCATCCTCTATGGCATTGCCAACTACAAAGTAGATATTAGAATCAAAGTCCACATCCACCTCATCCGCCTCATCCCCATCATCTACAACCATCAGGTCATTAGAAATCCAAGATAAAGAGCATTACTTAGTGATGTATGGAGTGAAATAAGGTAGGAAACAAGTAGGAAAGCCTTTGTTTTCCACTATTGTCTTAACAAGATTTGTTGGGTTACAAATATATACATGAATGTAGTATTGCCTTACCAATTACAATTGCGAAGAATAGGGAAACCTTCTATATGAGCAAAGATAGAATCCTTGTGGGAAAGATAGTGTGAGTCATAGGATAAGACTTGCTGTATGAGGAAGGATAAAATCCTTGTGATAGAAGGAAGGTGAGTCATAGGATGAGTCATCATATTCTGTCCATATCTAGACACATATGATACATATATGATTTGGTTGATACACCCCCTCAAGGTGATGATTCAGTACTATGAATCTTTAGCTTGTCCCGTAGGAATTGAAATCATGCCGTAGGCAGGCCTTTAGTCATAAAATCTGCAATTTGATCCTTAGTCGAGATGAACTGTACTTGAAGCTCCTACTTAGTCACCTTGTCATGTACAAAATGAAAATCTATTTCAATGCGCTTTGTGCGAGCATGAAAGATAGGATTGGTTGACAGATATGCTGCCTCAATGTTATCACACCATAAAATGGGGGCATGAGGCAAACGATCACCAAGCTCACCAAACAAAGATTGTAGCCCAGTAAGCTCAGCAGAGGCAACAGCAAGGGCTTTGTACTCCGATTCTGTGGATGAGCGAACCACAGTCTTTTGCTTTCGAGAGGACCAAGAAATGAGATTATCTCCAAGAAAAATAGAATAGGCACCTGTGGATTTGCGGTCATTAGAGTTCCCGCCCAATAAGCATCTAAGTAGGCCTGTAACTACAATGTAGTGGATCGATTGAGAAGAAGCCCATGTGTACTTGGGTGTTTGAGGTAACGTAGGATATGTTTCACAAAGGACCAATGCTCTCCAGTGGGAGCGTGCATGAACTGATAGGCATGATTGACAGCATATGCAACGTCAGGGTGGGTAAGGGTGATGTATTGAAGGGCCTCAACAATGGATCTATAATAACTAGCATCAGAAAATTGTACATGTCTTGTAGCAGACAACCTTTCAGTTGTAGAAATTGGTATATTCACTGGTTTTCATTTAGTCATAGCTTCTCTTTTCAAATGTCAAGTATGTATCTATGTTGGGAAAGAAGCAAGCCCTTGGAGTATTGAAGGGCCTCAATCCCTAAGAAAAAATGCAATGGTCCAAAATCCTTAATTGAGAATTCCGAGGAGAGAGCCTAAAAAAGGTGTATAACATGCGTTTTATCACTGCTAGTAACCAATATGTCATCAACATAAACTAGAATATATGTAGTCATTGCACCATGATGATAAATGAACAATGAGGGGTCCATTTAAGATGCCAAATACCCAGACTTGATTAAAAATTGAGAGAGATGATGGAACCAGGCATGAGGGGCCTGCTTCAGACCATAGAGAGAGTGCTAGAGTCGGAAAACATGATTAGGTTTAATAGGATCCTCAAATCCAGGGGCTGCACCATATAGATCTCTTCATGCAACATGCCATGAAGGCAGGCATTACTAACATCCAATTGCCGAATGTTCCGACCCTGGGAAACAACCAATGATAAAACAATCTGAATGGTGATTGGCTTGACAACAGGGTTGAACATCTCAGTATAATCTATCCCTTGCTATTGATGGAAGCCTTTAGCGACCAGGCGAGCCTTGTAACTCTCTAAGGATCCATGAGCCTTTCTTTTGATTCGATATACCCACTTACAACCAACTAAATTCATGTGTGGTCTGTTAGGGACCAATGACCACGTGCCATTGTGCAATAGAGCATTAAATTCATCTTTCATAGCTGCACGCTACTCAGGAATGTGGTTAGCTTATATAAAACCTATAGGTTTAGTAGTTGGGGTAGGGGTGGTCACATTAATAATGGGGTTGGCTCGTGGGCAGAGTGTCATGGGATGGGTATGTTGGAAAGGTGAGGGAGTAGGGGGCGGTTGCATACAGATCCTAAAGAGATTGAGTTTTAGTACGCATGATGGAAGGGGAAGGGGTTGAACCAAGCATGGACTAAGGGGAAGGAAAAGGAGGAGAGGGGGTCGGGGAGAGGGGTGGGGGAAGAGACGGGGTGAATCTTGTCGTCGTGGGGGTGGGTGGGATGTTGGTGTTGATGGGGGCAGTGGCCTAAGGGGGGGAGATTGGGATTGGGATTGGGCGGAAGTCCAAGATAGATGGTTTTCCAAAAGAAAAGAAGTTTCATCAAACCGTACACGACGAGCAATATAGATTCAATGGAAGCCAAATCCATGCAATGATACCTTATGAGGGAAGAACTGTATCCAAGAAATACACAGGGAGAAGAGCGGTATTGCATCTTGTGCTTGTTGTAGGGTCGAAGAAATGGAAAACATAAACACCCAAAAGCCCGAAGAAACTTATAGTAAGGTATTTCATTGTACACAAGTTGATATGGAGAAATGTTTTAAGTGATGCGAGAAGGCATGCGGTTAATTAAATAAACCATGGCCTCAAACGCATAATGCCAGTAGGACTGGGGAAACGAGCTATGCCTAGGAAGTGTAAGGCCAGTCTCTACATAATGCCCCACATTCCATAAAGGACATGTGGAGGTTAATGGTCCAAGGATCATGTCTCTTAGGGTTGAACCATGAATCAATAGAGTGATAAATTATAAGAAAAGTTTAAAATCTATATTAAACATAAACCTTAGAATTATAACAACGGAAGTCTTCAAAATAATAATTAAAAATCATAAAAGTCTCCAGTATCATCCACAATCAATTAAATCCTTTAAAAGAATTATTATATCAATAATTTAAATCTCTAAGACAAATAATAAAATCCAGCATCAACTAAAATAGTAAATGTTCTGCACGTCCCAATCAATCTCTTGGTTCTTGCCACAGCATGTCAGAGTGCTCTCCATCTGGGGAATGATTTGGATAAACTTTTGGAAAGAAACTTAGCAAGTAAAATCGCATATAATATCCACAAGTTTGAAAGTATCGGCATAATGCAATAACATGTGAAATAATATATTAAAATATAATATGCAGCATTTATGGCAGTTTACAAGGTTCAGTTATTCTCAGTCATGTCCATTTAATTAATTCATTTACTTTGTTCCCCAGGTGGCCCATAGTGGCTTGTACATATGTCATCTCACACACTCTGTGGCCAATGTATATCTTGACACTCAAGTAGTAATTAAAAGCCAAGGTCCCTTAGATGCCCCACATGCTCTGTGGCTTGTTCATACGTCATCCTACACGTTCTATGGCCAATGCATATCTTAACATCCAAGTACCCGAATATTACACATTTAATTAATTCATTTTACTTTGTTCTCCAGGTGCCCCACATGCTCTGTGGCTTGTACGTACGTCATCCCACACATTCTGTGGCCAATGCATATCTTGACACCCAAGTGAAAATTAAAAGCTAAGGTCCCTTAGATACCCCACACGCTTTGTGGCTTATTCATATGTCATCCCACACGTTCTGTGGCCAATGCATATCTTAACATCCAAGTACCTGAACATTACACATAATCCCCTTAGATGTCCCACACGCTCTATGGTTTGTACATATATTATCCCACATGCTTTGTGGACAATGTGTTTCTTGACATCTAAGAAAGCCATTAAACAAAAAAGGGGTGACTCCAAGGGTAGGAAATGTAACTTGCACCACAATATTTGTGGGCTGAATCCATGAAATGTCCCACACGTTCTGTGGCCAACACTTGAACCCATGGTCCATACAACCTACATCCCTCCTTGGCCCCAAAATTTCAGGTGTCAAAATTATTTCCATTATTTAAATGCACATGTGATGAAGCAAATAACGAAGTGCACATTTTACCACATGCAATAGCACATAATTTTAAGAACTGAACAATTCATTTCTTATTCATAATTTAAAGCATACACTTCAAACCATGCATACACATCATATATTAAAGTATTTAAAGAGCATCATACTAACACATAAAATAATAAGAAAATTATGTAATCAACCTTTAAGCATCAAATACTACACATGATTATGTAAGCAATCTCTAATTCATATACTCATAATGGAATGAATCAAGACAATAAGAAATACTAAATTATCCTCTAAATTTTTAGTTTATGATAGAATAGATTTAATCAAAAACCTAATTTAAATCATGGAATCAAAATAATGTCTAATTAAATAGACAAGGAACAACAAATCAGCCCTTATCATCATAAAGTTGAAATGAGATCGATTTAATCAAGTGAATGTACCAAAATAGCCCCTACAAATCATAGATTATCGTAGGGCAAAATTTGCTAAGTGGAACACTAAACAATCCCTAGTCATCAAAATCAAGGTGATATATATTTGATTCAAATAGGAATGTTAACAACCCTTAAATTATTAACCGAAACAGTACATAGCATTGAACATTTGGAAAGAAATAGATTCAATTAACTCATAGTGCTAACAACTCCTAAAATCATCACCAAAACAGTCCTATCATTTATCATTTTGAATGGAATGAAAATGATTGATTAGTAGTACTAACACCCCCTAAAATCATCATTAAAATATTACATAACATAGATTAATTTGAATGAATAAAAGTGATTGATTAATAGTACTAACAACCCCCAAAATGATCACTAAAATAATACCAAACATGGATCACATAGAATGGAATAGAAGTGATTGATTAATAGTACTAATAGCCCCTAAAATCATCACTAAAACAATACTTAACATGGATCACATATAATGGAATAGAAGTGATTGATTAATAGTACTAACAACCCCTAGAATCATCATTAAAACAGTACCTAGTCTGGAATATATATTATAGAATCCATCAAAAAAAGTACTCAACAACCCCTTATAATCAAATTCAAAATAGCATAGTATAGATCAAAGGTGAGTACCAATCAGCCCCCTAAAATATTAAAATATATATATATATATATATTTATATATCAACAAAGTCTTAAAAGAAAAGAAAGATCAACATACTAGATGATGGGGCGGACTCTATGGCTGGATCGGATAACGGGTTTGTTGGTGGAAATGGGGCCCTTATGGATCACCGTACCTATTCTCAACCCACAGGAAATAACACCTCTTCTCCTCGAGAGGCTGAAAATGACACGAATACGGCAGTGCACGAGAAGGACTCTTCAAGCCCGATTTACACTGGACATGGCAGTGGTGATCGAGTGATGGCTCCAAGTAGTCGTGGCGAGCATCATGGGACTGGTAGGTGCCAACCAATGCAATGGTACAATAATGTCATCTCGTCATTCAATCCCCTCGAGATTAATGGCGGCACAGTGGTGGTTAATCATAAGGAGGGAGAACAGATAGACAAAACTCTCTGCGAGTGGGAGGCTTTGAATCTGGTTCCTGGAAGACAGGGAAAGGAGAAACACTTGGCCAATACAGAGCAGACTTTGCGAAAGTCTGGCCGTATTGCTTCATCAAAAAATAGTAAATGAAAGCCCTCTATTGGAATATTAGAGGGATAAAGAAGGCTGCCGCAAGGTTAGCTTTGAGAAATATTTTAAGGGAAAAAAAGCCTGATTTCCTTTGCATCGTCGAACCTATGATTCACTCCGACGCCTTTCCTATGTTGTTCTTCAACAAATTGGGTTTCGACCCTAAATTCATCCATAACGAGCGAGTAGGCGGCGTCTCAAATCTATGGCTGATTTGGCGAAGAGGTGTAGCAAAGCCTGTTGTGCTATCGTCTTCTGAGCAGCAAATCTCTATCTTTGTGCAATGGGCTCAGGAAATTTTCATCTTATCTATAGTGCACGCCAAATGCCTAAGAGCTGCTAGAAGAGATTTGTGGACTGACTTGGTGGCAACCCATCCTGGGTCGAATACCCCTTGGATGATTTTTGGAGACTTTATTGCCACCCTTCTCTCCACTGAAAAAAGGGGGTAGGGAATTTTCAACTTAGGGTCAGCGGGAGATTTTGGCGCAATGGTGGATACATGTTCGCTAATCCAAGTTCCTTCGCGGGGAAGGAAATTGACATGGACTAATAACAGGAGAAGGGGCCATGTGTCTGTAGTGCTCAATCAAAGCTTTTGCAATGATGCTTGGATTTCTTTTTTTCAAGAATGTCACCAATTCGTCTTGCAAAGAGTGGCATCAGACCATGCTCCCATTCTGGTGGTGTCTGAAGGTTCTGAAAGACCAAAAAACTGTCCTTTTCGATTCCAGAGGTTCTGGACAGAACACGAGGGTTTTCTAAATGCAGTAAAGACCTCCTGGGAGAACGACATTTCTGGATGCCAATGCTGGTTATGGCTCAAAAATTAAAAAGATTGAAGGTCTTCCTGCGCTCCTGGGCGAAAGAAAATTTTCCAAATTTTAATTTGGAGATGATGGAGGCAAAAAAATGCATGGAGGAGATCCAGGCTGAAATTGACAGAGATGGGATAAGCGACTCAATTTATGCCAAAGAAGCTGATGCAAAGACCAGATACCTGAAGGCCATGCAAAATTATGAGAAATTATGGGCTGAAAAATCTCGTTCTAGATGGAGGGATCAAGGAGATAGATGCTCAAAACTTTTTCACATCTCAGTGAAGATGCGACGAATGAGGAACTCCATTAAATCTCTGAAGATGGATGATGGGACCCTGATCTCTGATAAAGCACAGATCAAGGAATACATCACGGGATATTATGAGCTTTTTCACAAAGGTATTCCCCTGACCAATCACATGGATTTATTGCAATGCATTCCAATTGTTTTGGAAGAATGGGATAGAGGCCGATTAGATGGTATTCCATCTGACACTGAGATCAAGGGTGCGGTGTGGGATCTTGATCCAGATAGTGCTCCTAGTCCAGATGGATTCCCTGGTGTTTTTTATAAATCATGTTGGGACATCATATCTTCAGATGTGTGTAAGGCTATCAGATGGTTTTTCAGAACAAGTTTCATGCCTTACGGAATTAATAATAATTTCCTGGTCTTGATTCCTAAAATTGAAGGAGCACTATCCCTGGACAAATTCAGGCCGTTATGCATGGGAAATTTTTTTTGCAAAATAATATCAAAGGTTCTGGCTATGCGATTATCGTGTGTTCTTCCAAAAATTATTTCTGAGGAGCAGGGGACCTTCCAGAAAGGGAAGATCATTCATTCTAACATATCTCTGGCCTCGGAGCTGGCCAACATGATGTTTGCATCCACAAGAGGAGGAGGTATGGGTTTAAAAATTGATATTCATAAGGTGTTCGACACCATCTCTTGGAATTTTATTTTTCATGTTCTGAGGAGATTTGGCTTCTCTAAAAAATGGATCTCTTGGATCCATCAGATCCTTACTTCTGCTAGAATGTCAGTTCTGCTAAATGGTGGCCCTGCTGGATACTTTGGTGTGGAGAAGGGTCTGAGACAAGGAGATCCGATCTCGCCGATGCTGTTTATAATTGCTGAAGAGGTTCTTTGTAGAGGCTTATCTGAACTCCTAGCCAATAACAACATTAAAGCTCTATCGGGTCCCCGTGGTGCTATTATCCCTACACATATTCTATTTGCCAATGACGCATTTATCTTCTCAAATGCATCCATCAGGTATGTTAAAAATCTCCACATTTTTCTCTCTAAACACCAGAGCTTCTCTGGCCAGAAAATAAATTTAGACAAAAGCAAGCTTTTCTTGGGATTTGTTCCTGCCCCTAGAAAGCAAGCCATTGCGGAAGAGCTTGGTATCTCCATTTGTCACTTCCCCACCCGCTATTTGGGGGTCGAGATCTTTAAGGGAAGGGTGAAAAAGGAGTCGCTAATCCCCATTCTGGATAAAGTTAAAGGGCGACTAGCAGGATGGAAAGGGAAGATTTTGTCCATGGCTGGACGAGTGGAATTGGTCCACTCTATGATCTTGGGAATGATGAACCATAGTTCAGCCGTATATTGGTGGCCTTCATCCCTTATTGCAACAACGGAGAGGTGGATGAAGAACTTCATCTGGCCAGGTGAGATTGATACTGCAAAAAAAAATCAGTCATATGGGATCTGTGTTGTAGGCCTAAGGATGAAGGTGGGTTGGGGCTGTGAAGGCTCAGAGACATAAACAAAGCCATGCTCTGTAATATGGTTTGGAGGGTCAAGCATGAGAAATCCATAGCATGCAATTTTTTAAGGGCTAGATTCCTGAGGGGTGATGGTTCCTTCAAAAAGTCCTATAAGCCTTCTTCGATTTGGCCTAGCTTTAGGAAGATGTGGGATTTCATGTCCTCCAAAGAAGCATGGACGATTGGAAATGGGAAAAGCATTAATTTCTGGTTGGATAAATGGTTGGGCAGAAAATCCATCCTAGAGCTAGTTGGCCTGGAGGGAGAGTCGAGTCTTCATTGCAAGGGAAATGTCAGTGACTTCATTGACAATTTCAAATGGAAATTGCCAAATGTTATTTCCCCTTTGCTGCATGGTATTTTTGAGAAAATTCAAACTATTAAAATTCCCTCTTATACCTGTGAAGATATGTGCCTGTGGAGTCTATCTTCTGATGGGATTTTCAACTCTAATTCTGCCTGGGAAGATATTAGGATCCGTAACCCGAAAGTGCCATGGTTCTCTCTGATTTGGGGCAAAAAGGTGCAGCCCAGGGTGTCTATCTTTGGTTGGAGAATGGTGCACGACAAACTCCCTACAGATGACGCTGTCCAGAAGAGGGGCATAGCCCTTGTCTCTAAATGCAGCTTATGTGGAATGGAGGTTGAGATATCGACTCATATTTTCCTTCAATGATCCTACTTAGAGGATATATCGCTCTTTTTTTGTGGGTGCTTCAATGTGCCATAGAAGAAAGCTGGAACCATGGCCGATTTCCTCAAATGGTGGAGAAGAAAACAGAAATCTGTTTGCTGCAAAGAGGCGTGGATCATGGGGTTACTAACAGTGGCTGATCATATTTGGCGCGAAAGAAATAGTAGAAGGCATGATGGCAAGGCAAGACCGGCAAGATACCTGAAGCAGATGATTCTAGAGGATATACAGTCCGCTAAACCTCGCACCAAAGGTGAAGTTAAGACAACGACTGATCTCATTTGCTGCAGGAAGCTTGGTATTCCGATTCAGCGTTCTCCCCCTCAATCGATCTTAGAAGTTTTCTGGTGTAGGCCCGAGGTAAATTGGCTTAAATTGAATTTTGACGAAAGCTCAAGGGAGAACCCAGGTCGCGCAGGTGCAAGCAGGATTTTTCGTGATCACAGGGGAGGCGTTCTTCAATCCTGTAAAATTTTTATGGGAGTCTCGGAAGTCTTCGAAGCTGAAGTCGAAGGCCTTATGGTGGGGCTGATGCGAGCTCGGGAGCTGGGCATTACATGTCTGTGGGTAGAGACGGATTCTAGTGCTGTTGCAATCTCTATCCAGCAAAAGAAAATTCCATGGTTTGTATTGCAGAGATGGATCTTTCTGCAACCATATTTGGAGAGTATCACATGGAAGCGAACTCAATTGCCGACTACCTGGCTAGAGATGCGACGAAGATAGGGATATCAGCCACAAATATCGATTTCCCTGCCCACATTAAGGATCTTATCAGAAGAGATGCCGAGGGCAATGCCCAAACTACAGATTTGATTAGTGCGCTTCTCTTTCCTCTGCTGATGGCAATGCCGAAGGTGGGGGCCAGGGAACCGATTTTATTTTTGCTTCAATCAATTTTTTCAGTTGGATGTAGCTCTGTTAATTTTTCCCATTTTTCTTCGTTTTAATATAATGATTTTCTAGTGAAAAAAAAAGAAAGATCAATATACATAGTTATACCAAAAAGATATTATTATGCAAATATACAAGAGAGATAAAGAGTAGGAAAAATTCATGTGATACGACAACTACAAGGCTGCAAAGTCCTAAGCATTTCTTTGAGATTTAAAAGGGTAAAAAAAAAAAAAAAAAAACAAAAAAAAAACACATGTAGAGAGAGTATGATAGTTCTACTCACCGGTTGACAATGTAGCTAGCTTCACCCCTTAGATAAGGGTCTTTGAGCTCTTCCTAGGAGGGTAAATCAGTGGTGGAAGTAGCCTAAGTTATAAGGCCGTCTTCTCCTTCTACTCTTCCTCTTCTTTTCCAATAGATACAGGTTGTAAGAAAGCTGTAGCTAGTCCCTTTTCTCTTTCTTTTTTCTTCTCTCTTTTCTCTCTTTCTCTATGTTCTTCAAAATA
Source organism: Macadamia integrifolia (assembly GCF_013358625.1). Taxonomy (NCBI): domain Eukaryota; kingdom Viridiplantae; phylum Streptophyta; class Magnoliopsida; order Proteales; family Proteaceae; genus Macadamia; species Macadamia integrifolia. The sequence goes on from NC_056570.1 coordinate 20,711,657, forward strand.
GTAAAAATATTGATTGATTATGGCTAGCTAAGTTTTGGAGAAAGAATACTAATCAACCTAAAAGCTTCCCTAATTAGAGGTATAAATTAAGGGATAGGATTGATGAGAGTTTGGATGATCAAATCACCACCCTTAAAAAATATCATAAATCCATTCTATGAGTCATGACCTTATCTTCTTCCCAATCACTCACCTACTTACCTAAACAACTCACCAATTTGTCTCCAATCAAATCAACCATTTCCCAATCATTCATATATTTACCTAAACAATCATAAATTTGTCTCTAATCAAATTATCCCCTTCCCAATAACTCACATACTTACTTAAACAAGTCATCAATTTGTCTCCAATCAAATAAGATAGTTAATCTTATTACTAGGATGAGGATAATATCTAGGGATAATTATCGCATGATTGATTGGCTAATAATCAAATCAATCATAAAAATAAAATATATATATATATATATATACATATAATTTGGTACCTTTAGCGAAAGAAAAAAACTACAATCATACATACATTCATATATATATATATATAGTAAAGATAATATATTTGTGAATACTATAGGATATAAATGTAGGATAAGGTAATATTCAAGAGATAAAAGAAATAAATTTAAATGAAATGCCAGGGGCATTACACTACAACATGACGATGTCGTCTCTCAATGGAGGCCTATTGTTCATGATTATGGGGATAAGCCAACTGATGATGGATGCCAACCCGGCTAAAATATTGAGGTAGAGAATGAAATTCCCCACCCCAATTAGTTTGGATCGATTTGATCTTTCGAACAAAGGGACATTCAACAAGTGATTGAAAAGTATGGAATGTAGCAAACACATCAGATTTCAACTTAAGAGGGTAAAACCTTATAAACTTAGCACAATCATCAACAAAAATAATGAAGTACCAATGGCCATCCACAGAAGGGAAAAAAGAGGGTCCCCATACATCACTAAAATGACGGCTAAAGGAAATAAACTGAGACTAGATGTTTCAGATAAAGATAAACGGCTAGCCTTGCCTAGCTAATAGGTTGGACAAAGAGAACAAAGCTTATACAAGCTACACCATAAATTAATTTTGTTAATGATCTGATGGAGAAAGTGTTCATGGGATGACCCAAACGTTGATGCCATCCATCACTGGTTGTGTGCCAAATAATATTGGTAGATGGAGAAGACAATGAAGGGAACATCAAGTTGTAGAGACCATCCTTACTCGGGCCGGAAAGGAGGATACACTTGGACTGCTGATCCTTAACAAAAAACAGTTGGGATGAAATTCAAAGAAAACAAAGTTGCCACTAGCAAACTTTTGAACAGATAAAGATTTGGTTAGAAAAGGAACAAGTAAAATTTGAGATAAATTAAATGAGCAAGATGGAGAAGAAAAAGTAGAAGAGCCGATGCAGGAAATGGGTAACCCCTTACCATTACCTACTTGAACTTGATTTGAACCTACATATGTTTCTGAAGAGGAAAATTGATGGAGATCCAGAGTGACATGGTGGTGGCCCCTGTATTAAGGAACCATGTGTTGGGTGGAGATGGGTATGGGAAGGGGGAGGTGTAGTGAGCGGCTGGTTGAGGGGAGGGATGTGGATATTGACAGGGGGGAGATGGGGATGGGAAGGAGGGATAGGTGGCAAGTGGTGGGTAGGTAGATGGAGTAGAGTGCTGGGGATGGTAAAAGTAGGATGCAGCATTATGATTAGTTCTATTGCAAATCTGACACCATAGTCGGCCTTGGTGAGTTTGGCCACCATGTCCACAACCACGACCACGACCACGACCACGACCACGACCACTTCCACGACCACGACCATGACCAGAGGAGCCATTGTTTGATGTGGTTTGAGAAGAGTCAGCGGATTGCTTTTGAGTGTTATGGGCAAATGTGGTGTCATTGCTCTGCTCAGAGTTTGTGATGACCAATTTTTTAAGAAAGTGCTGTGTAGAAACTCATGGCTAAGCAGCAATGAGTGAAGATCTGTATAAGAAATCGGATCAAGTTGAGGGAGGAGGGTGGAAATGATATCCCTCAACTCTTTCTTCAGGGCACGAAAATATGAATATTAAAATCATCTGGTTGAAGAAGTTTTCCGGCAGCAATTGGTTCATCATCAATAGATTTTGCTTATTGTAAGAGCTGTGTGACTGACTCATATGGTTTCTGAGTCAAGTCTTGAAGAGCAACATGAAGAGATAATATTCGTGTTGTGGATGCAGAGGCAAAGGCATAAGACAAAGTGTCCCATATTTCTCAACTTGTGTTTGGGTGGAGATTAATTCATGACTGCCTTGCAATTGATGATAAAATTATAAAGCGCTCTACTACTTTACCAGCCAGATGGAGTTATGCTTTAAACATGTAGAAACTCTGAAGCATGTCATTTTAGATTGCCTGTTTGCTTGTGTTGTGTGGTCAGAAGTGCTTGCTTTGTTCAATTAGAGATTGATTGGCTTCCCATCTGTTCAGGATCTATTCTCTTGGTGGAAAAGGAAGGCTGCAGGTGTATGTTGTTCTAAGCCACCGTTTGATAACGTTTCATTTCTGTTGTTTCTGCGTTTTCTTGTTCCTAGAAATGGAGAAACAGTCTAAAAAGCGTTTGATAAAATTGTTCCGTTTCACTCATTTCCAAAAACATTAATCAAAATTTATGCCTATTTACAATTCTAGAAACGACTTTGACGAAATAAGTAGGATTTGTTTCGTCGTTTCTAGAAACAAATTTGAGAGAGAAAAAAGGCTGTTGTGCCCGATAAACCTCTCAACTATTTAAACCTAAAAAGAGGCAACCGAATCCTCTCTCTTTTTTGGGCATCCGATGATATTATTGGGTTTTTTTTGTGGCATTATGTCTGCAAAAAACATTTCGAAAAATAGGTTTATCAAACACCAAAAAATCAGTTTTTTTTTTTTTCAGAAATTTGAAAAGCAGTTTTTGCTCTTTCAGTGTTCTGTTTCTAGACACAAAAACAGCAGAAACATTATCAAATGGTGCCTAAGTTGTGGATTCCTCTTTGCATTCTAGTGCCACTTCATCTTTGGGAGGATAGAAATAGGAGGCTCTTTGAAGATCAGAAACAAACTACAAAATGGGTGGTGAAGTTGATTCTGCGAGATCTCAAGGTGTTTCCCACCCTAGAGGCGATTCAGGTAACCTCTATGTCAAACCTTCTTTTTTCTAAAAAGTTAATAGTGCCTACGGTTATGGTCCAACCTAAAGGAATATTGGAGTTTTTTTTGGAGCTTACCCCCATCAATGGTCTTCAAATTAAATATAGATGGGTAATCTCTGGAAAATCCTGAGTGCTCTAGAGCAGGTGGATTTTTCCGTCATGATGCAGGATTTCCTATAAGATGTGTTGCGCAACATGAAGGGATTGGGAAAAAATTTATGGCGGAGTTCGCAGCTTTCTTTTCTGGGATTCAGAATGCAAGAGCTATGGGGATGAATAAGTTATGGGTAGAATGTGATTCCATGGCGGTGATGCCATGTATCATAAGTCAATTCCATGGTGTTTTGAGCAGAAGTGGTTATTCATAAGTATTGACACAATTGATTTGAAAATTGTTTTTCCACTATTGTCTTGACAAAAATCGTTGGTTATATATCTATATATATATAGATATATATTATATATATATATATATATAATGCAATATTGCCTTACCAATTACAATTGTGAAGAATAGGGAAACCTTCTATATGAGCAAGGATAGAATCCTTGTGGGAAAGGCAAGGTGAGTCATTGGATACGACTTGCTGTATGAGGAAGGATATAATCCTTGTGACAAAAGTAAGGTGAGTCATAGGATGAGTGGTCATATTCTGTACATATCTGGAAAGATATGATATATGATTTGGTTGATAATAAGCAGTACTTGGATAATATTTCATGGATCATTTCACATTGTTATAAAGAGGTCAACGTGGTAGCTGAAAAATTGGCTAAGCATGGGGCAGTTTCAAGAATGTCTGAAGTTTGGGAAGAAGCTCCATCTTTTGTGCTTTCTGATGTAAGCTGGGATTTTAAAAAACGTCCCAGATACAGATTTATGTAAATAGTCTTTTTGGTTGAGCTTTTGTTCTGCTGATGGCCATGCTGAAGGTGGATCAATAGCTCAATAGTAATTTTGCATATATTCTCTCATTTATTTTATTTAATGAAATTCATTCGCCGATCCTTAGAAAAAAGAAAACAAAGGAAAGCAGCTACTATTAGAGAAAGTTTGAATATGAGAAGCTCCTATACAGAAAAGTACAAGAAACAAGAAAAGGGGGTGGTGAGCACCACCAGACCCAAGACAAACCTATTCTAGCAGCCCAATAAGCAAAGAAATCTCTCTCCTTATTTGAGATCCTAGGAACCGAAAAAAAAAGATAATAGATCTAGAATATCTTTCATGAGAAGCAGCCCAATGAAGGGAAGAAAGAAACTAGCTCATTAAGAACATCGACCACTGATTTGCACTCACAAAAGATAGCTACAGCCAAAAGACCCAAACTCCAAACCAGCCAGAAGAACTCCATCACAAATGGCCTCTACCTCCATGCATGCTGCGGAAGGATTATACTGAAGTTGATAGATTTGACCTCTGTATCACAAAAGGACACCAACAGAGTAAACATACTGTAAAATCTCAATAATTCAGAAGCATACACATTTAACTGTGGAGAATTGAAGAAATAATTTTTATCAATGTTTTGACATCTGATATCTAAGGAAGAAATTGGGGTGAGTGTGGAAGAACTGGCTTACCAGCAGAGAGAAGCAGAGGAGTTCAATTCTTCATCAGTTACAATGATGCAGATGCAATCACAAATTGAAAAACTTACCCAACTCTCCATGAGGTCATAGGATTCGTCTGATTTAGGTAAAGATGATATATTTTCAATCTGATGTTAGGCATATGGCATTTTCTTTTTTAACGATATTCATAAGATTGTCATATCTTCTTCTTCTTTTTTTTTTTTTTTTTTTTTTTTTTGTCGCACATATATTTAAATAAGTTTAAGAGGAGAATGGCTTGTCAAACAAGAATTTTTCCTCCATCTTCTCTTGACTACCATTATTTTCAGCTGTCTTAGTAACATCATGTTTAGTATTAACTTGGTTACCTTCCATTTTGTTCTCTTCATTCATGTGAGGTTGACTACCCAGCCATTGGGCCGTTGCTCAAGCCAAGCAATGGGTTTGTGATCTCCTGTTTTCGTATTAACCATAGTCATTTGCTCAAAATCGATGATGTGTGAGTCATGCCCATCTACATGAACTATTGATTCCATCATCAGGAAGGTGTTCATTAGTGTAGGATGTATGCAAGGAGGAAGCCCTTCCCATTTCTTATCATGAAAGAACATCAACGACCTTGGTTTCCCCTTTAGCCCACGGGGTAATGAATGCAGAAGTAACACAAGGCATCAGCACATCCATAGCATAGTTGAAGCACTTCTTCATCCATGGTGAACTGAAATATAATAGAAAACCCTAAGTGGCAGAAAGATTCAAGTATGCACATTATATATAGAACCAAGAAAGGAAACAAAAGCTACAGAAGCAATTAAAGACAATATATTAAGAAGTAATGAAAATCTAGAAAATATGAGTTTGTGATAGTTAAACATGATATGAATTTGTCATCGTTCTAGTGGCCCAATGGTCACTATTGTAACATGTTGGTCATAGGTTAAAAACTTGGAAACAACCTCTCCTATGAGGCTATGAAGCAGGGGTAAGGCTGCGTACACTTGCCCCTCTCAGGCCTTACAATAGTGGGAGCCTCGTGCACTAGATTGCTCTTTTTAGTGTTCTAGTGACTTTGCTTCAGTTTGTTTGTGTTTTTCTGTTTGGAAATTTGTATGATGGCAATGTCCTCTTTTCCTGTTTCTAGGTTTTGGGGCCTTTTGGGTTATCATGGTTCCTATTCATGAGTCCTGCTTAGGCTCACTTGGTTTTTGTAATCTCTTTCTTTCTTTCTTTCTTCTTCTTTTTCTTTTTTCCTTTTTTTTTTTTT